>NW_027397106.1:9233395-9449128 GCF_003265705.2 Callorhinus ursinus | reverse complement strand
CTCCCCTCTAGAACCCTCAGTTTGTTTTTCAGAGTCCATCATCTCTCATGGTTCGTCTCCCCCTCTGACATACTCCCCTTTTCTTCCTCTCCTGTTATCTTCTTCTTTTCCTTTTTTCTTAAAATATGTTGCGTTATTTGTTTCAGAAGTACAGATCTGTGATTCAACAGTCTTGCACAATTCACAGCGCTCACCGTAGCACATACCCTCCCCAATGTCTATCACCCAGCCATCCCATCCCTCCCACCCCCAACCACTCCAGTAACACTCAGTTTGTTTCCTGAGATTAAGAATTCCTCATATCAGTGAGGTCATGTGATACATGTCTTTCTCTGATTGACTTATTTCACTCAGCATAACACCCTCCAGTTCCATCCACGTCGTTGCAAATGGCAAGATCTCATTCCTTTTGATGGCTGCATAATATTCCATTGTGTATATATACCACCTCTTCTTTATCCATTCATCTGTCGATGGGCATCTTGGCTCTTTCCACAGTTTGGCTATTGTGGACATTGCTGCTATAAACATTGGGGTACACGTACCCCTTCGGGTCCCTACATTTGTATCTTTGGGGTAAATACCCAGTAGTGCAATTGCTGGATCGAACGGTAGCTCTAATTTCAACTGTTTGAGGAACCTCCATACTGTTTTCCAGAGGGGTTGCACCAGCTTGCATTCCCACCAACAGTGTAGGAGGGTTCCCCTTTCTCCACATCCCCGCCAACATCTGTCGTTCCCTGACTTGTTAATTTTAGCCATTCTGATGGGTGTGAGGTGGTATCTCATTGAGGTTTTGATTTGGATTTCCCTGATGCCGAGTGATGTGGAGCACTTTTTCATGTGCCTGTTGGCCATTTGGATGTCTTCTTTGGAGAAATGTCTGTTCATGTCTTCTGCCCATTTCTTGATTGGATTATTTGTTCTTTGGGTGTTGAGTTTGATAAGTTCTTTATAGATTTTGGATACTAGCCCTTTATCTGATATGTCGTTTGCAAATATTTTCTCCCATTCTGTCGGTTGTCTTTTGGTTTTGTGGACTGTTTCTTTTGCTGTGCAAAAGCTTTTTATCTTGATGAAATCCCAATAGTTCATTTTTGCCCTGGCTTCCTGTGCCTTTGGCGATGTTTCTAGGAAGAAGTTGCTGCGGCTAAGGTCGAAAAGGTTGCTGCCTGTGTTCTCCTTTAGGATTTTGATGGACTCCTGTCTCACGTTTAGGTCTTTCAACCAGTTGGAGTCTATTTTTGTGTGAGGTGTAAGGAAATGGTCCACTTTCATTCTTCTGCATGTGGCTGTCCAATTTTCCCAACACCATTTGTTGAAGAGACTGTCATTTTGCCATTGGACATTCTTTCCTGCTTTGTCAAAAATAAGTTGACCATAGAGTTGAGGGTCCATTTCTGGGCTCTCGATTCTGTTCCATTGATCTATGCGTCTGTTTTTGTGCCAGTACCATACTGTCTTGATGATGACAGCTTTGTAATAGAGCTGGAAGTCCGGAATTGTGATGCCGCCAGCTTTGCTTTTCTTTTTCAGTATTCCTCTGGCTGTTCGGGGTCTCTTCTGGTTCCATACAAATTTTAGGATTATTTGTTCCATTTCTTTGAATAAAGTGGATAGTATTTTGATGGGGATTGCATTGAATGTGTAGATTGCTCTAGGTAGCATTGACATCTTCACAATGTTGATTCTCCCAATCCATGAGCATGGAACGTTTTTCCATTTCTTTGTGTCTTCTTCAATTTCTTTCATGAATATTTTATAGTTTTCTGAGTACAGATCCTTTGCCTCTTTGGTTAGATTTATTCCTAGGTATCTAATGGTTTTGGGTGCAATTGTAAATGGGATAGACTCCTTGATTTGTCTCTCTTCTGTCTTGTTGTTGGTGTATAGGAATGCCACTGATTTCTGTGCATTGATTTTATAGCCTGCTACTTGACTGAATTCCTGTATGAGTTCTAGCAGTTTTGGGGTGGAGTCTTTTGGGTTTTCCACGTACAGTATCATATCATCTGCAAAGAGTGAGAGTTTGACTTCCTCTTTGCCGATTTGGATGCCTTTGATTTCTTTTTGTTGTCTGATTGCTGTGGCTAGGACTTCTAATACTATGTTGAATAGCAGTGGTGAGAGTGGACATCCCTGCCGCGTTCCTGACCTTAGGGGAAAGGCTCTCAGCCTTTCCCCATTGAGAATCATACTCACTGTAGGTTTTTCATAGATGGCTTTTATGATATTGAGGTATGTACCCTCTATCCCTATACTCTGAAGAGTTTTGATCAAGAAAGGATGTTGTACTTTGTCAAATGCTTTTTCTGCATCTATTGAGAGGATCATATGATTCTTGTTCTTTCTTTTGTTAATGTATTGTATCACGTTGATTGATTTGCGGATGTTGAACCAGCCTTGCAGCCCAGGGATAAATCCCACTTGGTCATGGTGAATAATCCTTTTAATGTACTGTTGGATCCTATTGGCTAGTATTTTGGTGAGAATTTTTGCATCCATGTTCATCAAGGATATTGGTCTGTAATTCTCCTTTTTGATGGGGTCTTTGTCTGGTTTTGGGATCAAGGTAATGCTGGCCTCATAAAATGAGTTTGGAAGTTTCCCTTCCATTTCTATTTTTTGGAACAGTTTCAGGAGAATAGGTATTAATTCTTCTTGAAATGTCTGATAAAATTCCCCTGGGAAGCCATCTGGCCCTGGGCTTTTGTTTCTTGGGAGATTTTTGATGACTGTTTCAATTTCCTTAGTGGTTATAGGTCTGTTCAGGTTTTCTATTTCTTCCTGGTTCAGTTTTGGTAGTTGATACATCTCTAGGAATACACCCATTTCTTCCAGGTTATCTAATTTGCTGGCATAGAGTTGCTCATAATATGTTCTTATAATTGTTTGTACTTCTTTGGTGTTGGTTGTGATCTCTCCTCTTTCATTCATGATTTTGTTGATTTGGGTCATTTCTCTTTTCTTTTTGATCAGTCTGGCCAGGGGTTTATCAATCTTGTTAATTCTTTCAAAGAACCAGCTCCTAGTTTCGTTGATCTGTTCTACTGTTCTTTTGGTTTCTAGTTCATTGATTTCTGCTCTGATCTTTATGATTTCTCTTCTCCTGCTGGGTTTAGGCTTTATTTGCTGTTCTTTCTCCAGCTCCTTTAGGTGTAGGGTTAGGTTGTGTATTTGAGACCTTTCTTGTTTCTTGAGAAAGGCTTGTATTGCTATATACTTTCCTCTCAGGACTGCCTTTGCTGTATCCCAAAGATTTTGAACAGTTGTGTTTTCATTTTCATTGGTTTCCATGAATTTTTTTAATTCTTCTTTAATTTCTTGGTTGACCCATTCATTCTTTAGTAGAATGCTCTTTAGCCTCCATGTATTTGAGTTCTTTCTGACTTTCCTCTTGTGGTTGAGTTCTAGTTTCAAAGCATTGTGGTCTGAAAATATGCAGGGAATGATCCCAATCTTTTGGTACCGATTGAGACCTGATTTGTGACCTAGGATGTGATCAATTCTGGAGAATGTTCCATGGGCACTAGAGAAGAATGTGTATTCTGTTGCTTTGGGATGGAATGTTCTGAATATGTCTGTGAAGTCCATTTGGTCCAGTGTGTCATTTAAAGTCTTTATTTCCTTGTTGATCTTTTGCTTAGATGATCTGTCCATTTCAGTCAGGGGGGTGTTAAAGTCCCCCACTATTATTGTATTGTTGTCAATGTGTTTCTTTGCTTTTGTTATTAATTGCCTTATATAATTGGCTGCTCCCATGTTCGGGGCATAGATATTTACAATTGTTAGATCTTCTTGTTGGATAGACCCTTTAAGTAGGATATAGTGTCCTTCCTCATCTCTTATTACAGTCTTTGTTTTAAAATCTAGTTTGTCTGATATAAGGATTGCCACCCCAGCTTTCTTTTGATGTCCATTAGCATGGTAAATGGTTTTCCACCCCCTCACTTTCAATCTGGGGGTGTCTTTGGGTCTAAAATGAGTCTCTTGCAGACAGCATATGGATGGGTCTTGTTTTTTAATCCAATCTGATAGCCTGTGTCTTTTGATTGGGGCATTGAGCCCATTTACATTCAGGGTAACTAGTGAAAGGTATGAATTTAGTGCCATTGTATTACCTGTAAGTTGACTGTTAACTGTCTGTTGTCTGTGTTCGTTTCTGCTCTTTGCTGCTTTTAGGTTCTCTCTTTGCTTAGAGGACCCCTCTCAATATTTCTTGGAGGGCTGGTTTCGTGTTTGCAAATTCCTTTAGTTTTTGTTTGTTCTGGAAGCTTTTTATCTCTCCTTCTATTTTCAGTGATAGCCTAGCTGGATATAGTATTCTTGGCTGCATATTTTTCTCGTTTAGTGCTCTGAAGATATCTTGCCAGTCCTTTCTGGCCTGCCACGTCTCTGTGGATAGGTCTGTTGCCAATCTAATGTTTCTACCATTGTAGGTTACGTATCTCTTCTCCCGAGCTGCTTTCAGGATTTTCTCTTTGTCTCTGAGACTCGTAAGTTTTACTATTAGATGTCGGGGTGTTGACCTATTTTTATTGATTTTGAGAGGGGTTCTCTGTGCCTCCTGGATTTTAATGCCTGTTTCCTTCCTCACATTAGGGAAGTTTTCTGCTATAATTTGCTCCAATATACCTTCTGCCCCCCTCTCTCTCTCTTCTTCTTCTTCTGGGATCCCAATTATTCTAATGTTGTTTCATCTTATCGTATCACTTATCTCTCGAATTCTGCCCTCGTGATCCTGTAGTTGTTTCTCTCTCTTTTTCTCAGCCTCTTTATTTTCCATCATTTGGTCTTCTATATCGCTGATTCTCTCTTCTGCCTCATTTATCCTAGCAGTTAGTGCCCCCATTTTGGATTGCACCTCATCAATAGCCTTTTTGATTTCGATTTGGTTAGATTTTAGTTCTTTTATTTCTCCAGAAAGGGTTTCTCTAATAACTTCCACGCTTTTTTCAAGCCCAGCTAGTATCTTTAAAGTCATGATTCTGAACTCTAGGTCCGACATCATACTAATGTCTGTATTGAGTAGGTCCCTGGCTGAAGGTACTACCTCTTGTTCTTTTTGCTGAGGTGATTTCTTTCGTCTTGTCATTTTGTCCAGAGGAGAATAGATGAATGAGAGAACGAAATGCTAACAGGTTTACAAAGTCCCCAGCAAATATACTGTATACAAATCAGAAAAGACCTGAAACCAGGGGAAAAGAAAGGGAAAGAAAGAAAAAAGAAAGAGAAAAAAGAAAAAAAAAGATAAAAACAAAAACAAAACAATACAAAAAAAGCAGAATGTGATCAAATATGATCAGGCTAGTGCATAGATCAGTGCCACACACTAGATTTTGGGCGTATTTTGGTCTGTTAGAAAAAAGTGCCTCCTAAAATTTTAAAGGAAGAAAGACATATATGTACAAAATAAGGGTTGATACAATGAAGGGATGGAAGATGACTGTAAAGATGAAAATTATAAAAGGTTTTATAAAAGGACTTGGTAAGATAAGTTGTTTGAAAAAAGAAAGAAGATTTAAGAAAAGAAAAAAAAAGGAAAAAGGGAGAGAATGTGATCAGGCAGGAGACTAGAACAAAGCCATACACTAGTGATTTAGGGTATATTTTGATCTGTTAGAAGAAACTGTACCTCAAAATTTTAAAGAGAGAACAACTTATATATATATGCCAAAAATAAGGGTAACTACTATGAAGGGATAAAATATGACTCTAAAAATGAAAAATTTATGTGCAGTATTCCCCTAGCGCTGGAGTTCTCCCGTTCTCCTTGATCGATCAACTTGGTCTTGGCTTGCTGGCTGTTTGTGCTGATCTTCTGGGGGAGGGGCCTGTTGCTGTGGTTTCCAAATGTCTTTGCCGGCGGCGGAATTGCCCCGCCCTTGTCGGTCCGGGCTAAGGAAGCTGCTCGGGTTTGATCTCAGGAGCTTTTGTTCCCTGCAAGCTCTCCGTACAGCCTTGGAGGACCAGGGCAGAAATGGTGGCCTCCCAATCTCCACCCAGAGGAGCCGAGAACTCGGGGCCCCGCTCCTCAGTGTGCCCCCAGAGAAAAGCAGTCACTTCCGTGTCCCCGGTCTCTGGCCGCACTCCATGCTCACCCGGCCTGTGACCGAGCGTTGCTATCTCTGGCACCCGACCCCGCGCAGAGTCTCCAAACCCAGCAGATCCCTGCAGTGCGTTCCCGCACCGCTCCTCCCCGGGAAGGAAGGGGAGTCTCCCCGGATCTGCCGCCTGCTGGGTCCCTGCTGGAGGAGTCGTGCCCCGACTGGGCCGCAGATCACAGTTTATGGCAACCCCGAGCTGAGAGCCCGCGACTCTGCTCCGTCTCTGCAGCCGGCTTCCCCGCTCTGATACCTGGGAGCTCTGGCGCACTCAGGCACCCCCGGTCTCTCTGTGACCCCAAGGGTCCTGAGACCACACTGTCCCGGGAGGATTCCACCCCCCGCTTAGCCACTGCAGCGACGTCCCTCCACGGAGCCAACTTCTAAAAGTTCCGATTTTGTGCTCCGCGGCTCTAGCACTTGCCAGAAGCGGCCGACGGAGGCCCCTCCCCCGCCGTCTATCCTCCCGAATATCGCCTCGGATTCACTTCTCCGCACGTCCTACCTTCCAGAAAGTGGTCACTTTTCTGTTCAGAGAGTTGTTGCTACTCTCTTCTTCGGTCTCCTGTTGAGTTCGTAGGTGTTCAGAATGGTTTGATCCCTATTCAGCTGAATTCCTGAGACCAGACGAAATCTAGGTCTCCTACTCCTCCGCCATCTTGCTCCGCCCCCTGTTTCCAAATACTTTCAAGTCATCAAACATATATGGAATCCAACGTGGCTGGAGGTGACAACAAGGAACTGAGGATGGTGAAACTTTAAAATCGAACCAGTTAAGAGTAGTAGGGGTGGAGAGAACTGTTTACTGTATAAAGGGGAAAAAACTGCTCCACAGATACCAGATACTATCCAGAATTCTCACAGCTACCTTCTCTTGGAACCAGATGTAACTGAGAAGGAACATATGGCTAACTCCACACAAAGCCATCACCACTAGCAAAACAAGCAAAACAAAGCATGTATCTCAAAAACAGTGACTTTAATATTATCATCTTCTTACATGAAAAATAAATGAGTGGGGAAAATATGGGTACGTAAGACATATCCAAAGCATGAACCAGGAACAACGCAAAGGGATCTCAACTCCTTGTCAACTAAATCATATTTCTCTTCCCTCAGCTTATTTATTAAAACATTCTATTTCCAGAAGTAAGTGATGAAGTTAATTTTAAAATTCAAGCAAATTTACTTCATGATAAAAGGGATTTGAACAAAATGAAGGATAATGAGATGATTCACTTTTTTGCAAGACATCTAGTAATCCCAGTGTCTGATATAAAGCTCATCTCCCCTGATGACTTGAGAGGCAACCTAAAATCATGTTGATTAAAATGCCCCTCTTGATACTGATGTGTTCTTAAAAAAAGTAGGGAGAAAAAATAAATTATAATGAAGAGGGAAAGGAAAGAAAAGAAATAATAAACAGAGTAAGGTGACAGAAAATAAAGATCCCAGGATGTGCCATCTGAAAAGCTAGTCAGGGACCTGGTGTTTAAAAATTGTGAGGCCCTGGGGCGCCTGGGTGGCTCAGTTGTTAAGCGTCTGCTTTCAGCTCAGGTCATGATCCCGCGGTCCTGGGATAGAGCCCCACATGGGGCTCCACGCTCTGTGGGAAGCCAGCTTCCCCCTCTCCCACTCCCCACTGCCTGCCTTCCCTCTCTCGCTGTGTCTCTCTCTGTCAAAAAAAAAAAAAAAAATCTAAAAAAATAAAAATTGTGAGGCCCTGTACCAGTTTAATTTTTGGAACCAAATTTTTTCCTCTGTGAAATGGAGATAATATTGCCTTCCTTGTCTAATTTACAGATTTCTGTGAAGCTAGAAAAGATAGATCAGTGAGGTCACTGTTGCACTTTCTCACAGCTCAGTTTATGATGGGTGTGGGCAGAGAGAATATGCTGGTAGTTTAGCTTCTAGGTAAGTGTTTCCAGATGATTCTTAACTTGATAATTATGCCCTCCAACCTGAAAAAGACTTTGAAAACTCATAATTTTTTAGAAATCAATGAGAAAAACATCAGCCGCCAAAATAAATAAAAGGGTTAAAGGAATATGGGCACACAATTCACAAAAGAAAACAAAAAGCAATATACACTTGATGGAACAATGTTCATATTATAATAAAAGACATTTAAAAATACGAAGATATATCTATCTTCGTATTTTTGTAAACCTGCAAAATTTACAGGTAAAAAAGGAAAAACTACCAGTACAAATGAAAGTTCAGACAACTAGCCTTTTCATATACTGCTGGTGGGAATATAAATTGGTACGAATTCTCAGAGGGCAATTTCATATGTCTCAAGTATTTCATATATATATGTATGTGTGTGTGTGTGTATATATATATATATATATATATATAAAGTATTAAAATGTACAGAACTTAGGCCTAATCATTCTCTTTCTAGAAGGTTACAAAAATTCCTGCACCACATATTATCTGTGAAACTGACATTTTGAAAATTTCAACCATATATGGCTGGCTAAATAAATTAATTTATCTATTTTATAGGACATTATGCCACCATCATAAATTATGTTGTAAAATATTATTGATATATGAGAAAATATTTATACTAAATTAATAATTTGAAAAGATTAAAAGTATGATAGCATGATTCCCATTTAACTTAAAAAGGTACACATACATTGCATACACAGATAAAAGAATAAAACTACTTCTAAAGTATCAACCAGCAGTATCTCTAGGAGATGGGATACTGGGAGATTTTAATCACTTTCCTCCTTCTTTGGGCTTTTCTGTATTTATTTTCCTGGAGATGTTTATTACATCTGTATCAGAAAAAAAAATGACTCATATACAAAAGAAAACATGTAGCAATACGAAAGCAGCAAATTTAGGGTTTCATGTAAATATGGTACATTTGAATTGACCAAGAGTACAGTAATCTCTTTCATAGTTGAATAATAGAATAGAATACCATATTTTCAAATATATGTGTTTGGTTTCCCCTGAATTTCAGTAGGGTTTCTATTGATAAATATTATCTGCATTCATTTTGGTGGGCTGGTTCTATTATGTACATAAGGACATACAGATTTTGCACAATTAAAAAGGAAAGCTTATCTGTAACTTTTAAAAATACTTAGAAAATGTTTAAAAAGGTTAGAAACATGGGTAAGAATTTCTTCATGGAACAATATCAATAAATTCACCAGAGAAAATATAATCTAATCAGGGAGATGCCTGATAGGATAAAGCAAACTAGAAAGGAATAATACCAGAAAAAACGTTTGAGTTGAAAGTGCCTCAAATTTGCATTTACTACTGATACAGAAGATTCAGCTATTGATAGACTAAGAAGGCAGAGGCTAATGCACGGAGATGAACAACCTCATTCTATTCCTCTGCTGGGATAATCTTGGAATAACATTCAGGTCATTATGTTGCAGTAGAAGAAAAAATACGGACATAACAGGTTTGGTTTAGTAAAAAGCAATAAACATGAGTAAGGAGCTAGGAGGACTGACAGGGATATGAGCTCACTGTGTGGCATGTGACTGAGTTTAATTTTGGATACTATATATCTAAGAAATTCTAGGCAATGGATCTAAGAAATGACAAAGAACCATGGCAGCCGCCTACCAGTATTTATAAGGCATATCCTGAACTTCTCCTTACATAGAACCAGGGAAGTATGGCACCTGGATGTAACAAAGGAGGAAAAGTCTCAATTTAATTCAGGCTCAGCTTTCTGGTGAACTATCTGATCATCAGTCTTAGGAAGGCACTCATGAACCCCACAGATATCCTATACCAGATGAGATAAAGTATATACATACACAAAATTCCCTCCTCCCTAATACTTTGTATTCCTTATAACTCTGATGCGATGTGCTTTGATGCTCTTGGTAGTTAATCAACAAATATTTGTTGAATGAATTAATGAATCCAAATATCTACTGATACTCATTCAAATCCCGGAACTATTCTGGGAACCCAGTGATGAACAAAGCAGAACCAGGAGACATTTTCCCTGCCTTCAAGGAGCTTACAGGAGCTAAGGAAAGACAGGCAAGAAGAAAAACACACGGAGGGGGTTGTGTGTATTAACTTCTGAAGGAAACACAGCAGGTAAAATGATGGGGAACCACAGGGCATGGGGAAGGGGCTACTGAGAGTAGACATGGAAGGAATATTTAAGTTAAAACCTAAAAGATGAGGAAGAGCCACATGTGCAGAAAGGAAAGGGAGGAAAGTGTTTCAAGTAAAAGACACAATATATAGGACTGAAGAAGAAAGAGGTTTGGGATTTCTTCCAGGACATAAAAAGAGGTCAACGAGACTAAACATAAGAAGCACGACATACAGTAGACTGAGATGAGGTAGGAGAGGTGACATTAATAGAGTGCCTTCGACTTGGATAATGGGAGGGAGAAAGAGACAAGGGTCCGGATTTGAGCTCTTATTTGAAAACCTAAACAGAGAACATGTAGATGAATTGAGTGTGGAAGGAATCAAGAATGTCCTCAATGCCCGTGGCTTTAACAAAAGTGTGGTGGCTAAGGCCAAAATGGGTTTGATTGGGAGAGAAATGTTTTCCTATTCTGAATTTCAGCTTGCTCCTTGGGTACAGTAATCTCTTTCATAGTTGAATAATAGAATAGAATATCATAGTATCTGGTTAGGCATATGCTGTTGTAGGCACTTCAAAAATCTAATACTTTTAATCTTGACAATACCTTTATACAGTGGGTAAAATTTCTCCATTTTACCAACAAAGAAAGAGTCTCAGGATAGGTAGAGTAAACTGGTTGAGTTTCCCGGCTAGTAAGAGACAGGTTTCTTCATACACCCCTCACCTCCTAACTCTTAGCCAATGTTTTCCCCTCATTTCTTTCACCCCTCATTTTGCATCCATCCTTATAATTTTATACAAGCAAATGACCAGAGCTCATTGCTTATAACTGTTTAGCAATCGTTCTGTCTTTTATTAGTTTTAGTTAAGTGAATATATCTCTACCTCCTCTCAGAGATTATAAAGTCCCCAAAGGTATAGGTTTTACTTATATTTGTATCACCCATAGCACTAAGTACAATCTCCAAATAGCAGTTAATAAATATTTTTAAAAAGTAGTTATTCCAGGCACTGCTGTCAACTTCTTACATATGTATTAAACTCACCCAATCCTCACACTGAGTATGAGGTAAGTATTATTATTTCTAATCTCATTTTATAGATGAGGAAACAGAGGTGCTGAGAGATAAGTCACTTGCTGAAGGTCATTCATTCAATAAGGTGCACAGTCAGGATTCAAACCCAGGGCGTCTGGCTCCAGAGGGATGTGTGTGAAAGATACAATACCGAAGTGCAATAGCACACACCCATTCTAATAATCTAGAAGGAATATGAGGCTACTAGAAACCTAAAGCATTCAGGGAAGTGCCAAGGAGTGGGTAGCAGTGTCCCCTACATGATTCTACTTGGCACTGTCGCTGATATATAACCTAATGGACTTGAACTTGAGGATGGTGAGACTCGGAGCCAAACTTCACAATTATATGTTTGGCTCACATAGCCATACTCTGGGGACAGTTTCGCTTTCCTTAAAATGATGGAAGAAAAGAATAGCCAAATGTTATTTCTTCTTCTTATATGAATGGGGTTTCCCCACTTATAATAACTGAGAATTTGAGCAAGTTACTCAGCCTCTCCCAGACACAGCTTCCTCATCTACTCAGCAGGGATATCTGCAGCATGGGGTTTTGTTAATTAGGTATCTAGCTCAAGGGAAGCATTCGCAAGATGACAGCTATACACCCCAACTCTAAGACCAATGCGTCCAAACCTAAGACCAACTCTTGAATTCTATTGATGAAACTACTTCTGAAAAGACAAAATGCCCTGATCATCAGGTGAATGCTTTAGCCAATCACTTGTTTGTTTTCATTCTAATAGATGCGGAGACTGACACACTTTGGGGAATTGAAGTCTTCTGCTAGATCACTTCAGGGGCATGTTCTCTACTGCATTCTTGCAAAGTTAAATATGCTTTGAACTGAACTGCTAAAATCTCTGATAATCAGAAGTCAGTTACCACCTACTCCCCTTCTTCCTCCCAATCCCCCCCAAAAGCTAAGACCTTTAGTTCACCCAGTTTGAGAATGGGGGCTGGAGCCAATTATGTTAGCATCCATATTATAGTGTGGTAGCTTATCAAGTTTTGCATTGCATTATTGAACCTTATCAAGTTCCACTATAATAGTTTTGCAAAGCAGAAGCAGCCTGTGGTTTGTAGAAGGATGTAGTTGGACATGAAGCTGGAAAGACAGACTGCTTTGCTAAGCTCTGTGAATGTTATTCTGTGGGCAATGAGAAGTCACTGAAGGTTTCTAGAGAGGGAAATGACTACACTGAATAGGAAGGTAGAGCCATGGATAAAGTTGAGGTCATAATGAGGCAAAAAATTCCACAGAGTGAGACTGTCAGTAGAATATCTAAAATGTCCAGATTAAAAAAAAATGAAGATTTGAAATGAGATAGTGACACCAAGAATAATTATAATGCCAACTTACATATTTATAATGCTTTGAAAGGTTTTCAGCATTCCATTATGTATAGTCTTCCTATAGAAACCCACACCAACCAAGCAGACTAAGGAGTAAGGACAATGTAGATTCTTTCCTTCTCACTTCATCTCTCTTCATCTCTCATTACCTCTCCTCACCTCTCATCATCTCTCATCATTCTCTCTCTCTCTCTCTCTCTCTCCCTTTTTGTTAAGTAGGCTCCATGCTGGGAATGGAGCCCAACACAGGGCTTGAACTCATGGGGTGTGAACTCACAACCCTGGGATCAAGACCTGAGCTGATACCAAGAATTAGACACGTAACCAACTGAGCCACTCAGGCATCTCTCATTATTTCTCATTATCATTATTTCTTCTCTCTCTGTCTCTTTCTCCTGCCCTCCACCCTGCCATCCAGCATCTCAACTGCCTCTCTATTCTGGAAACAACATCCACTGTGTGAATCCAGGTAGGAAGCAGGGCACCCCTCCCACTATGGAAGCCAAAAGAAGGCAAGACATGTTCTCCCCCAGCCATGCTCCTGCCACTTCGCAAACACATGGCCATGTGACATAAACTAAAACAACTACATGCTTCTACCCAGGAATTTCGAGCATAGATTGGGTGATGGGGAAGCAAAGAGATCACTGGCATTGATTCTCAGTGCTATGTGTCCTTGCACGGCATCCATCTTGCAGTGGCCGCCAGCAGCAGGGGTGACATGTTATGATCCCCCCATCCTGAGAAAACTGTTACAGTGTAGAAGATTCCAGAGATGCCTTGGTCTCTGTACATTTTCCAGACTGTTCCTTAAGCTTTGTATGTATTCTCTGAGCCCCTTACACGTTCCCAGGAAATCCCTTGAAGCTTAAGACAGCCAAGTTTTTCCTATTACTTGCAACTAAAAGCCATGACTACATATAAACAAGTCATATTTCCCCCCGTTTGCTGACAGGAAACTGAGATTCAGAAAGGCTGAGAGTTGCCTGTGGTCACAAGGGCAGGTGGTAGACAGCTGCATAGGGCTCTTGACCCCGTACGCTTTCAGTTGTTTATCAATGGAATCATGAGATTCTGCACAGAAATGTGGAAATCTTTACCGCTAGAAGAGGGGCAGATAATACCACAAATTGTAATGTGTGCAAAGAGAAGCCAAACAAAATCAAAAGCATCATTAATATCAGCCAAGCTAAGGCCGACAGCCCCAGGCCCTGCTCCTCCAGCAGAGGACTTACAAACGGTAACATGTCCTCTTTCACGGATTAATTCACAGTGAAATCCCGCAAACCAAATCTACATGTTGTATTCCCTGTGATGATTACGTTCTATGTAATATGCCGTCACCTCCTTACAAGACATTGACTGCTACCCCCTTCTGAGAGATACAACATCAATCAAAGAACAGATAGGCCATTAGAAAACAAAACAACATCCAGTATTCAACAGTTTTATTTCCATGGACCTTTTCTAGTTTATCAACAAATTATATGCATTTTTGGTCTAACCAATTTGTTCTGCTATCAACATTGCCATAAACTAAAGTTTTTAGGAGTTTTAAAAAATTGGCCAAGTACCAGACACTACAAGGTAATGGCATAAAAGTTCTTCTTGTGACATTACTATTTAAGTGTCTTATAATTTAATTTCACAAGGAAAACCGATACAGATGAGTTCCAAATTTATTGACATGTCTGATGGTTCTTCTGGGGTTTATATCAATGTGACTTATGGATTTAGTAGGGTCATGACTCATAAAGAAGATGAAACTTTGAACATTATTTCTATATTAAAACTTTCATGGCTTAAGATGACCATATTTATGCTCACCTTAATACCATAAATCATAGGTTGCAAACTAAAAATATTCTAATTCATGAGTCAGGCAGACAAAGTAAATAGCTGAGGCAGACTGGTTGTAAGAATTCTGGTATTCAAACATGAGTATTCTTACTGGAACTGCTGAGTCTGAGTAACTGGGAGACAAGGAGTGTGGTGAACTGGAGAGGCCTTCTTCTCAGGGGGCTGCAGTGATACCAACCCAGACTTAATGGAGAACAATCTGGAAATCTGGCTGGAAATCCAGATTTTCATAATGAAATCTTTTGGCTGTTTAAATGTTGAATCATTAAAACATCCCAAAAGCCAAATATGTTGTCCCTGAGAGCCAACTGTGGCCCATAGTTCACTATTTTGTGACTCAGATATAGTCCTGCTGGCATGGAGCCTTCCTGAATGAAAAGGTCATTCTCAACAACCCTTCATTCCATCTAGAGGGTCTATGGCAGCAGTAATCCTCCAATAACCACCTAAGTCTACAAATGAATTTTTAAAATAGTGCTTTCAAAATTATTATCTGTGAATTCCTTCATATTATTAAGTTCAGAATCTTTTAAAAAGGAGGCAGATGAGAAATATACTACATCATCATTTGATTTACTATGTTTGCGATAAATGTATAGTCTATTTCTGCGTAATTTTTTGTGTTTATACGAGTGTTTGTGTTCGTTAGAAGCAGACTAGGAAAATATTTTGAAAATAATGAGCATCCTTAACTTTTACTCCAAAACCAATTATGAAAAAAGTAACTCAACCATTAAAGTGAGGAATGTGGGCATAAATATGAACTAGATTCCTGCTCCCCCAACAGACTATCACTTCATCTCCCCAGACTTACCCTAGAATTATTAGACTTGAAATATTGCTCCTCAAAACTGGGAAAGAGATGGGAACTGAGAATCATTTCAAAATATAGTTTGGGACCATTTAACAGAGTGAGCTAGCAATAATAGTGCATTAGTTTTATTTTGTTGCCATAACAAAGTATTCTAAATCAGGGGCTTGAAACAACATAAATCCATTACTTTATACTTCCATAGGTCAGAAGTCTGACATACGTCTATCGGGCTAAAATCAAGATGTCCACAAGGCTGCATTCCTTTCTGGAGGCTCTGTTTTCCTGCTTCTTCCAGCTTCTAAAGCCTGTTCCTCTAGAGGCTGCTCCTGCCCACAGTCCCGTCTCATCTCCCGAGCCAATCATGTTGTAACTCTCTGACCATTATTCCTAGCCACATCTTCCTCTGACAACAGTCAGGAAAGTTCTTTTGGAGGAACTCAAGTGATTAGTTTGAGCCCACCCGGATAACACAGGATAATCTCCTCATTTCATGGTCTTTAACCTTAATTAGGTCTGCAAAGTCCCTTTTGCCATGTTAAGTAACGTATTCACAGGTTCTGGGGATTCGGATGTGGACATCTTTGGAGGGTCATTATTCTGCTTACCACAGACAGGAACATAATAACAACTCCTACTTATAACTGCTTACTCTGTTCCAGCCGTCACGCTTATTACTTTGCATACTTCATCTCATTTAATTCTAAAAACAACGTATAAGGTATGTAATGTCATTCCACTTTAAAGATGAAGCAACAGGCTAAGAGGTTAGAGAAGTTGCTCAAGATCACAGCTAGCAGACAGCGGAACAAGGACTCGAGTCTAAGAAGCCTGAAGGAGTTAGGATCGGGAAGCTAAAATGCCACAAAATGCTCATGGGAAGAGAGGTCTAAGGAGATTGTGATTTGATCTGGATCAACTAATGAGAGAGGCCCTGTGGGCTGCTTAGCCATTTCCCATCTTGTTTTTGTTGCTGCTGCATTTCATAACATTTAATGGACATGTGTATGCAAACCTATGGCATAAAAATGCTGCAGGTAGCCACTTAATGGTTATGATTTTGTTCTAGAAAATTCTAAAATCAGTTCTCATCAGAACACACTGAAAATTTACTTTCATGGAGTTCCAGGAACACGAACAAAGCGTTCTGTCATCTTTAACATGAAATACCGTATCACTTTGATTCTAGGTCTGCACTCAAAGTATCATCAATTTAATAAACGACTTTTGGGCAAAAAGAAAAAATAAAGCACTGACATACATCTTCAACATACATCTCAATTAGAATGTGTACAGACTGAGTGAAATGTTTCAGAAACTGTAAAATGTGTCTTACAATTTTTTACAGGATTTTCTGGCTTTATCTCTTACAATGCCATTCACACCAAACCTGCTATTATACAAGAACCTATACTTTTGTACCTACTCTTCCTCCATCCTGATACGTTGTCTCACACTTCTTCCTCTCCTGAAATGTCTGTTCATCCTTAAAAAACCTCAATTTAAATGTCATATGGTGATGCCTGCCTGTATCCAGGTGTAAGCCAGATTATTCACTGCCTCTTCCAGGCTCCCCACAGCTGTCTGCATGCTTCTCTGTTACAGAATGTACCACAATGTACCATAGTGATTTATTTATACCGTCTCCATCTATTAGATTGGACAATAACCTTAGCATGCACCCGTATCAAGGTTCAGGTGTAAAGAAAACCGAAAGTAATGTGTGACATCTCATGAGTTTTTCACAGTCACTTACCTACAAGTTCTTACAGGACACATTTTTTAAAACTTTTTTTTTTAAAGATTTTATTTATTTATTTGACACAGAGAGAGAGACAGCGAGAGAGGGAACACGAGCAGGGCGAATGGGAGAGGGAAAAGCAGGCTTCCTGCCGAGCAGGGAGCCAGATGCGGGGCTCGATCCCACGACCCTGGGATCACGACCAGAGCTGAAGGCAGACGCTTAACAACTGAGCCACCCAGGTGCCCCTACATGACGCATTTTTATTCCTCTCTCTCTACCCTTATTCCCAACCTGGTGCTCTTATCAGTATTTAGCTGAAGTGGGTTAGTCAACTATAATATTCAATGTCTGTAGTAGGCAGCCTTTAAGGATGATCCCTAGTGATCTCCACCTCCTGATATTCATGCCTTTGTGTAATTCCTTCCCTTTAGTATGGGCTGCACCTAGTAATTTGCTTCTAACTGATTTGCAACAGCAAAGGTAATAGGATGTCACTAACTGGCTTTGATGAGGCACACTGTCATGTTGGAAAGGCCCACATGGTAAGGAGCTGAGGGCAACCTCCAGGCAATAGCCAGTAAGGAATGGATTACACCAACAATCACATAGGTGAGCTTGGAGAAAATCCTTCCCCAGCCCTGGTGGGCACCGTGATGGCAGCCCTACAAGAAGTCCTGAAGCAGAGGACTATAAGAGCAGAGGAGCTATTCCATACCCGGATTCCTGACCCACAGACATTGTGAGGCGCTAAAATGTGTTATTTTAAGCTGCCAAATTTGGGGGTTGTTTGTTATGCAGCAGTAGATAACTAATACAATGTTATCCCCCTTGATAAAACAACTTTGAATAAAAGGAATCTTCATATATGGTATCAGAAGTTTTATGAAGAAAAGACCAATACTAAAATAGGTGGCAACAGACAATGAAAGTACCGTTCAACCAGTCAGTGTGGGTCTCTCTCCCCGCAGCAGAAGCACACAGGAGAGAGAGAGAGTTCTCAACTTAAGAAACTCACCCTCCGAGCCCAATCCCATGACTGAATATGACAGTGAGGAGGCCTCCTGGACCGGGGAGAAAGGGAGAGCATCAAGACAAGGCAATGTCATCAGGAAATCACACACCCACTGCAAGATTAGATCGGCAGTAGAACCAGAAGAGGAACTCTGTTCCGTGGAGCACTGGAATAGTGAGGAGGCAGAAGGAAAGTCAAACTTTCATACCGCTAACATGCCAACAATCAGAGAAGGACATGAAAGGCGTCTCTTGAACTTCAACTCCGATAATACTGTCCTCCACAGGTGTCTGTTGCTAAGACACCGCTCTTATTACACTCCTGGCATGTATAATCTTTTTATTCCCCTATGTGAGTTTTTGACTCTGTGCTTTTCGAACAAAAATCTCAAAATAAAACTCAAATAATACATCTATTTGGGACAAAGGTGAATCAGGGTTTACTGACTAACCGAGGGAAAGCAGGTGAGGCTGGCTAATGAGGCAGCTCCCGTCAGCTCAGCGCTCAGGTGAGCTTGCACAGAGGCAAGCTCGTGGAGACACGTACCAGTCAGTGCTCTGATGATCAAACCGTGGCCAGGCCGGGGGTCATACATGGACACGATGGCTGCATCGAGAGGCTGCAATAAAGGCTCTGACAAGCCTGGAAACCGCTATACATTGGAGCTGGGATGCTTCCCCTACTCACTGACAGATGCAGATTGCACAGACTCCTTTCCAAGCTTTTCATCTTTAAAAAAGGCAATTCAGCTCCCTGAGCCTTTGGGCCTATTCCATTTTGAGCTGACTGCTAATTGTATGCATGCACATATGTGTTTCACAAAAGAGATAAGCACATTGCCTTGGCCTCCTCACTAACTGCACAGACATGACTCACTTCTGTTCTCTGCAAGTTTTCTAAACGTGGCCTGAAGTTTTCCAAACATTAACCCTTCCCAGTAACCACACTCCACATTCATCTAGAGATGTTTTCTGGATTATGCTTGCTTAAAATTGCTTTTTACTATTAATTCTTTGAGTCCTGGGGCTTGTTATTTTCATTTGCTTTTGTGATCATGTTTGTATTTTCAAACTTCTCAATAATAACTCTGCAACGTACTCATATACGGTGAACCACAGGAAATGAATAAGGTATCTTCTAGCACTAGGGGCCATATTTTAAATTTTAAAACCTAAAGTTGACCGATTTTCATATTTTGTGAAATATACAGTTTTATCATATTTTGCAATTGTGATTCCAGGAAAAGAAAATTTTAGAGTGGTTGTTCATAAAAATGCAGAAGTCCTTCCCAATAGTCATGGCGACTAGTAGACAGATGGTAGGACTGGCTGATTGCTGATTGTGAGTCTTTAGAAAAGAAATCCACACAGAAGCAGCCGAGCTCATGAAATCTGCTGTGCTTGAGAACTGAGCAGACTCATTAATTATTTAGAGGTCATATTCCATACTCTGGGCAGATTAGTATCCTCATAGGGCCCCTGGATGCATCTAGGTAGCCCCAGAGCACCCCAATCTAATGCTTATTCACAAGAGCAATAGGAACACCCCATCCTAGGAAGTACAACAAATCCACCTACAGAAGGAGTTTTCTAACTTCCAGAGAAAGTGCCCGTTAGTTATATCAAGGTTTCTCTTTTCTTTCTTTAAGCCCCTTTTCGCAGTTACATAATAAGTACAGTTGAACAGACAAGAACACTTTGAATGCACTGCTCCAGCAAAGCTATGTATTTTTCTGAAAAATAATAACTCATTTGAAAAGTAACTAGACAAAAGTGCCCAGTTGAAAAGGTCCCAGGGAAATGAGACCTTTCCTCAAGAGGATAGACTGTCTAATCATAATTGGAACAACAATGATAGTAGCTAACGTTTATTAAAGATTTCTTCTGTGCTAGGCATTTTACTAAAGATAAAGTGCCAAGGCATTTTACAACCAAAATAACCTTGTTTATTTAGAATTTTTTTTGTGTGAATGCTGATATGCATATTTTCCCTTCCTGTTCTTTATCATCGTTCTCTCTGGTCTGTGCTTCTCTGCGCCCCCTCCCCCCATCCTCTCTGCCATTGTCTACACTATCTTATTCCCTTTACTATTTATATACCAGTAATCACCATCATATACACACAGTGAGTTATCTGTCTTGTTCTGTACTTGTGATTTTGATAAATCCATGGAGGGCTATTTTTAAATAGCTGATAATGAAGTTATTGTCCATCCATACAATAAATTACCAGCTCCAGTTTAAATTCTTTTTGGAGGAATGCAGAATATAAAAGAATACTGTGATTGCTGCCTTTCCAAATATTGTCTCTTTAAAAACTTTAAGCCATTTACCCTTTCTAGCATTGCTTGATAGGGAACTTTAAAGAAACACACACATACACACACACACACACACACACACACACACACACACACACACCAGCTATTTGAGGAAAGGGCATCCATGGGTTACAACTGACTTAAATCTGCTCCAGTTGCACAGTAGTAAATCCTTCTCTGTAACCTTCTGTGCATGACAATAGTATCCAAGACTCTTTAAAATGCTAGGAAACCGACAATAAAAAAGACAAATGAAGAAAACTTAGTATCATCCTAAAATTCATGACTCTTTCTCCGTAATCACCCAACTAAACAAATCTGACAAATCTGACAAATCATCTGTAGTGATGATTAAAAAAAAAATCAGTACTGACCATGTTAGAGAAAAAGAAGTAACTATAACAATAAGATCATAACATGTAAGCACTAGGAGTATTCAATGCTGTAAAAGGTAAGTACTTTCAGAAGTAAAATTCCTTGGGGAACACCAGAGGAGGCTCTTTGTTTGACAACAAAAATGAAGTGTCTAGTAAAATTCCTTGTGTTTAGACACTTTCTGGACCTTCCGTGATAGGTAACATGGACCAAAGCCAGCATCAGAAGCTCCTGGAATAACAGAAGCAGTCAGAGTCCCTAAAAAGCATATGGAGGAGGCATCAGGATAGTGTAATTTGAGGGGCCCTAAGGAATTCCCCTCTGTCACCTCTGCTGAGGACTGAAATTTTACCATTGGAGAATCATTCTCCTATGTTCATCTAAGAAGAGGTTTCCGAGAAAAGAAAGGAGGTGAAAGAATGGGGGACAGTGGGTCTTACTGAGAAAGCCAAAGGCCAATAAAAGGACACAGGGCACCATAAAAAGTGAGAGAAGGCATCACCACACAGGGCCTAAAGGAAACTTGCAGAAGAAAAGGGAAAGTTTGAAAAAAGAAGTATACCTTTTACAATTTTGATCAGCTAACCCCAAAGCACCATTTCTCACCCTTGGCACCATTGACATTTACGTCGTATAATTCTTTGTTATGGGGGCTATCTTGTAGTGAATGTCCCGAACAGGATGAAGATTAATGACTCAGTTGGAAAGTAACCAGGGAAAAGCTCCCAGCTGAAAGGATCCTAGGAGAGTAGGCTCCTCAGGAGGATATTTCCTCAAGAGGAGAGAGAGCCTATTAATAATGTTATAGGGTGTTCAGCAGCATCCCTGGCTTCTACCCACCCAGTGCCAGTAGCAACTCCCTTCCTCACAGTTGTGATAACCGCAATGTCTCCAGACAGTGTCAAATGACCTCTGGCAGGTAGGAGGGCAAAACTGCCCTCATTGGATAACCACTGCCCTAAAGGATCAATTTTCTCCCTAAGCTGGGCAAGACCTTTTCCATCCCTTCTACCAGTTTGCCCTTCCCAATTTTTTGTTCCCACTCTACACAACAGTGGGAAGATTTACAAGCTCATCAACATGAAAAAAGAATCAGAAATCCATTTTTAAGTTATAATAATCAGAGCAGAGAGATATAGCAGCAAGATCTGACATGAATGCCTCTTCACTCCAAATATTGTTATCCTTTGATAACTCCACAATTCTTGGACTCTGCCTTTGTTTCCAGAGACATTTTATTCTTTGTCCATTACACAAGACCAGTCCCAGGAAGGGATGTCCAGTAAAACTCAAAAAGATTTGCCCAATTCAATTAAGGCTTATACAAGTGAACCAAGGAAACCATCAGTCCAGATCAGTAACCAAGCAACTTTGTTATGCGTAAAAATTAAGTTATTTTTGCAACTAGAGATACTGAAGAGTGGGCTTCTAGCATCTTGGCTCATGTGAACCAAACCTTTTTCTTTCCCTTCTCTCTCCCCTCCTTTGTCTTTTTCTCCTTCCCTCCTTCCTTCCCTCCCTCCTTCTTTCCTTCTTTTTCATTCTCTTTCTTTCCTTGTAGGTATACCTATTCTTTCCTCTATAAGAACAGGAAGGGACATGAGAAGGAAAGCGATTATGAAGCATTAATTAGAAAAATAAATAAGTAACACCCTCGCTGGAAGGAAAATTATATTAATGGGTTTAGCAGAGCTTATTAAACTGCTATATCATTTGCGCCACTGAGTCATTAGTGTGGCTGTACAACAGAGTCAGAGGCCCAGAAAATGGCGATTTATACTTCTACTGACTTCTGATTCAGAATTATTATAAGATCTGTAGGGGAAACATTTCTCTTGGAATTGAAGCTAATGAACTGAAACAATCTATAGAAAGGCAGTTTAATTACTGAACTTTATAAATTAAATACTGTATTTCTATATAAAATATGAATCTTTCCCTTTATTATTTTTGTATGGTCACAAATTAAACACATGGTGAATAATAGAACTAAGACTAAGGAAGCTTATCTTTTTGCCCTCTTTTGCCCCATGGGTAAGACAATTAATCTCTCTGATCCTCAGTTTTCCCACATGGGAAAGTTAGGAGATTGGACTAGATTATCTTTAAGAATTCTTCCATCTCCAGAATTTTATGATCCTGGGGAAAATATAACTCAAACTGTCTGAAACTGAAAGAGAAAAAAAAAAAAAAAACCTATGCAATTCTACCAACTATGGAAGGTAATTACACTGTAGCATACATGATTTCTATGCAAGAGCTAAAAGGTTATAAAAGCAAAAAATGTTTCTTTTATTGGTCAAAGCTCTTAACTATAAAGTAACATGTTTCGCTCTTAGAGTCTTCTTTAAATTAGAATGATTCATTTTCAGGTGGGGCAAGCAACTTTGAGAGTCTGCTGGGTTCCGTGCTGAGAAAGTCAGCTATGTCATGGCAGAGAGTTCTTCAATAGGAAGGAGGGGCAGGGATCCAGAAGCAAAACAAATTCACAACTCCACGAGCTCAGCCACAAACATCAGAGAATGGCTCTGCAGTGGTGTTTTGACATTCATTCTGGAAGGCTTACCACTGCAAGTATATGGATATCTGTTTCTAAATCCATGGAAAATAAATCCCAGTCTTTATCAGAGAGATAAGGTCCAACTCTGTTCTTGTGGGAGCTCTTGAAAAGGTACTGCCTAGACACCTTCAGCGGCAAGGCAAGCCCCCATCAGAAGAGTCATTTCTTCGAGGCTTTGGTACAGATGCTAATGTTAAAGTGTGCAGGGAGAGATTCAAAGATGGAGAATTTAAGCATTCATTTCCTCTACAGGGACCCTGAATGTGTGCTGACCCTGTATGGTCTAACATAAAAAGTTTTGTCAAAGATCGCCTGACTTTGGGCTACAAAATAAAATCCACTCCTATTCCCTAGGAAATCCAACTTTCACATACGGATGTAAATCCTCCAATTTGTAGACCTATCCACAGTATATAGAAAATTTAAGGGCAAGAAATCCTTCTTTAAGTGGAAACAGAAATACTGTGCATCATTAAGGAAATACATTCCATCACCTGCCAGATCTTGAAATTCTTGGCTCTGGTTCTTTAGGCACAAAATCATGGTCTGAACAGCTTTTCTTAAAGTGATCTTGGCCTTCACTGGCATTCCTACAAAGGGATACTTCATTTGATATCATTAGATACTTCGGAATCTTAATGGAAAATTCTCCCTAAGTAGTCAAAAACAAACAGTCATTTGTGGGATTTTATTTGGAAGGAAAATACACTGGGAGAGGTGAAGCCAAAGCAGGAGCATCTCTGGAAGGGATGACAGCTCAATTATTCCTTGGATTTACAGCCAACAGACAGGCTTGGAATGGAAATGAATCTCTTAAAAATACCCTGCCCCGAAGAAACACTCCTCATTCAACAGCAGGCCAAATTATGTGTCATGTATTCTTATTTACAATCTCGAACACTTTTTAAGAATATAAGAAAAAAAGAATCAACTAAGAAGTATAAACATGTACAAAGCTTTTTAAGTCTTTCATGCCAAGGAATTGGCAGACTCATTGAAAACTGCTAGAACTCTTTTTTTTTTTTTTTTTTTGTTAATGAGCACATCTTGAAATATCGCTCTGAGATGCAGTGGTTTTGCTGATTGTTGTTGTTAACAAATACATTGGAACTCAGAATTATTGATATTACCAATAATACAGCAAACTGTGTATTTTATTCTCCGTGTATTTACTGAGATTTGTCATTTATATTCTTTTTTTATGTTGAAAAATATCTCTGCAGACCTCCTTCAAGAAACTCTGCCACTCAATGTGATTAATTTTCGTCTAATGAAAAAGTGCAGAATTGGTCCTATAATGTGGAAATGTTTGGAATTAAAAAAATAACCCACTGGCAACTCTATAATAAATACATATTCTATCTTCAAAATATCCTTGTGTTATTCTCCATAGGTTGGAAGGTCACTTCTCATTGTTCTTTATACCCAACATTTTGTTTTTATATAAATACTATATTTGAATTTAGAGGAAGGACCTGCCCTTTGCTTTAACTGATAACAAGATATCAAGTAGTACACACTATGGTCACTGTAATGGAAACTTGGAAGAGTGCACTCTAATACGAAGGCATAAGGTGACACTTTTATTATAGATTCATATTTTTACTGGAGTGTTATAGTCTTTTTCCCTGAAATCCTCTAAGTATTATTTGTACATCCATCTGATAAAAATTATAAAGTTGGAGGTAGAGTAGAAAGTGACAGGTAGAGTAAAAAGTGACAAGAATAATATTTTTAAGTGCTCTCTGGTTTTATAGTCCCACATATTTTTCTAAAATTTATTTATTTTTAAGATTATTCTATTTGAAAAAAAGGAAATCCAAAGAAATGTCTATTTCACACCCACTTTTCCTCAAACCCTATAGTCTTCAAGCTACTTACCTAGCACCATTTTCTTTCAATATTCTACAGGTAGGAAAGAATATGAAGCGAATGGGTTGTCTTATCCCAGGACCAACTTTAGGCATTACTAACACTCAAGATATCTCTGAACAGGACTCTGGATGGTACTGCAGAGAGTGATAGTTCATAAAACAAACATAAGCAAAACTTATTTGATGTACTCCACTGCATTTCCCAGAGGCATGAAGGAGCTCAATTCTCTTTAATATTCCCATTTCCTAGCACTCCAAGAATCTATTTCTGAAAACATCACATTATTTATGTTCTTCTTCCTCTATGCAAAAACCTACTGCCATATAAAGGAAATATTATTTAAGGGTTGTTTCTCACATTTGCCATAGAATTCACAGAAGTTTTGAGTATAAATACTGTTTAAGTATAAAATTAGCATAATACTAATTTGGTTCTCTAGTTTTTCTTTAACTCTCCTAACAGGGAGTATAAAACTTACCCAGAGCAAGCAGGTATTCCTTTCCTTAGAACAGGTTCAGAATTAACTACCAAATCAAGGAGATAGGCTTTTCCTTGTGAAAAGTATTGTTCTGTTGTAAGGGTGTATTTATGGCATAGAAGTAGACTTAAAAGGAACTCTTAAAAGTAAATTTAAGGCATGGGAATATGTACTTTCACCAACAGTCACTGTTTACCTGTACATGAATAATCATCAATTCTGATGTATCCAGTTTTGCAGACGCACATGAAAGAACCCGGGGTGTTAACACACATCGTATTCTCGCGGCAGTAATGGCGTCCTTCAGCACACTCATCAATGTCTGTGAAGGCAGAGGAGGGCAAAGAGGTCAACCGTGGCCAATATTCTAGAGTTTCTCTATAATTTTCTTTGGTGGGGAGAGGGCAATGGTTTCCAATTGAAAAGCATTTTTTAAAAGTATTCAAACCATCTCTAATAGGACTGTTTGATGTTCAAGTGACAGAAACCATGAACATTTTTTTCCAACAGCTCTTGCTGGAATTTCAAAGATGTCTGTATATTTCAACTTGCAATATTCTAAATATATTTAGAAATTTTCAGTGCATTCATCTACCTGTGTTTGATAAAATGAATCAGAAAGTACAAATCTGGCTACGTTAAAACTCCGAGCCTATCATATATTGTTTTTTGATTCACTGGCTATTTTCTATACTTGGGGAGACGCTAAGAGGTAAATAAGATATTCACATACATCAGAACTTGAATAACTTCACTTAAAGACATGAAACCAATAACATGTAGCTTATTAGAGATAGAAGTAGAGCTTATAGCTATCCCAGTAAGTGTCTGAACAGAGATGAAATTAAAATGTAGAGACCTGATATAAATGAGAAACCTTAAAAAAAAAAGGCATATTGAAGAACTTCCATAGCAATTCAGACACCAAGTTTTGAGTGTAAAGACTTACACATGGTAAGCCATAATGGGCACTAGTACTAAATGGAAAGAATGTGAATTTTTACAATAAGACTGTCCCCATTTTATAGCGCCTCTGTCCATGGAATATAAACTATTTTACAAATATTTTATCATTATGAAATACTGTTTATGAAGGGCCTGAATGCATGGGCCAGGCATGGTATTTCTCCTCCAGAAGTCTGCTTTCTCAAATCCTTATGCTGAATCCACAAAGTAGCAGTGCTCTCATTTGTACTAGTAAGAGAAATGGGTCAATTTTAGGAGATATCAGGTGACCTACTACTACAGAAGTCATGCTATTCCTATAACCTCAGCTATGTTCCCAGGCCTGAGAGTATCACAAGAAGTAA
Organism: Callorhinus ursinus; assembly: GCF_003265705.2. NCBI lineage: Eukaryota > Metazoa > Chordata > Mammalia > Carnivora > Otariidae > Callorhinus > Callorhinus ursinus. Next base: position 9,422,149 of record NW_027397106.1, on the reverse strand, counting down.
TTGATAAAAGCTCAAAAAGTTGTAGGTTAGAGGGGGACCCTGGCAATCATCTAAGCTAACTACTTATTCTACAGATGGAAAAATGACAGTCTAGAAAGGCTCAATTTTCTATTCAACTTCTAAATGAAAGCTAATGCAAAAAAATGACACAATAAATTACAAACCTCTTAGCATACAAAGCTCTTCCCAGGCTTGGCCCTGACTTTCTCAGTTTTATAGCCTACGACCACACCCCTTCCTCCCTCTCAGGGTTCTGGCCACACAGAGCTTCTGGTCAGTTCTCAGATGGACCAGGCTCTTTCATATCTGCCTGCCTCTGTACATGCTGCCCTCTCTATTCCTTCTTTCCCTATCACGAGTCTTAGTGGATCTTGCCCACCAGTGGATTATCCTTCAAGAATCTGTTTAGGGGCACCCGGGTGGCTCAGTCGTTAAGCGTCTGCTCAGGTCATGATCCCAGGGTCCTGGGATCGAGCCCCGCATCGGGCTCCCTGCTCAGCAGGAAGCCTGCTTCTCCCTCTCCCTCTCCCCCTGCTTGTGTTCCCTCTTTCTCTGTGTCTCTCTGTCAAATAAATAAACAAAATCTTAAAAAAAAAAAAAAAAAGAATCTGTTTAAACGTCTCCCCGTGAAAACCTCCCCAATGAAGTAAAATGCTCTCTATGCAGTGCCCTCTTGGAACTTTTGTGTTTCCACTGCAGATTCATCCGCTGTACCTTTATTAACTTTTGTAGGCTTCTTCTCCCCAATAAGCCTTATATACTCCTCCAGGGTAGAGATCATCTATTCGTGTCTCTTAACTCTAGCTGCACATTATATTCATCTGGGATGCTTTTTAAAAACATTGGGTCTTGCGCCAACTCTCAAACCCCCATTCCAAGTCTGATTTAACTATCTGTGGTGGAATACAGGCAATGATTTCTTTTTTAAATCTTCTCCATGATGAGTCTAATGCAGGGATCAGCAAAATATTTCAATAAAGAGGTAGACAGTAAATATTTTAGGCTTTGCAGCTTATAGGATCTCTGTTGCAACTTTAACTCTGTTGTTCTAGCATGAAAGCAAGCGTAGGCAAATGTAAATGAATAAGCCTGGCAATATTTCAATAAAATTTTATTTACAACAACAGAAGTTGAATCAGATTTGGCCTGAAGGCCACAGTTTGATGGCCCTTGGTCTAATGCATAAGCAGGGTTAAGAATCACTAAGTATGTAATTCATTTTTGTATTCACAATACCTTATAGGGTATCTAGGATTTTACAGGGTCAATAAATGCTGCAGAATGAATGAAGAAATGTTTCAAGGCTGGTTTAAGGAAGAGCTAAGAATAGATCTCAGATTATCTGACTCCTAGTATAATACGCTTCTCATGATACCATGCTACTTCTAAATGTTTGCACTGGTCTGCAAGGAAAGTATCACATTCAATTACAGCCTAAAAATCAAACTACGGGCACCCTGGGGGAATATGTTGAAAACTCATTTGCTTCCAGGGTCTTAAGATAATAATAGGAATCATAGGGGACAATTAATGTGCTCAGCTGGATCAGTGGTCTTTAACCCCACTCCTCTGAGAGAGTGCTGCAGAGAAGTGAAAGTTACTGAAAGCCACTGCAGGAGTCCCCTGGGCTTAAGCTTGTGAACTGGAGGGATGCCCATGTAGAAGTTCATGTGTGCAAAGGTATAAAGAATTTACCTTTGGGGAAGAAAGCGCCAAGAATAATGAACACAACTCAGTGGAGACACCTTGGTTATCAGAGGGGAGAATTATTGAGTACACTGTGGCCTCTCCTCAAAACAAGACTAGTTCCTAGTGAGAGACCATATTTTCTGGTAGAGTCGAGGATGTAGCTTCAGGGCCTAGGACTGAGTCCCAGCTGGAGCAAGCATTAATTACTGAAGGCACTGTCCCTCTTTCCAAACAGTATGCTAGAGGGGGAAGCCCACCTCAGTAAGAGGAGCCACCAAACCTGGCAAGTCAAAGTCAAGGACACGAAGCACAAGAAATGAGAACTTTGAGAGTACTAAAGTCCTATGAGAAGAGACAGGGAAAAGAGACAATTAGGGTGATTTCTGTTAATGGACCCTATTTACAGCCAAAGTTATCAGATAGTTTGGTTTATAAGATAAATAGGGATGTTTTGTGAAAGGGCACATGGGCCTAAATACTATCTCTAATAGTTGCCTGTGGTGGGTCTACATCTCACACTATTGGGAGACACTGGCCAGTCCCATTTTCTTTTGTAGATGTTACCCTTGAAGCTAGCATATGATCAGAGAAAACACAATATAGGGTCATAAAGCAAAATGAGGAAACCTATTTAACGTGAAGCCTTTTAGGAACTTGAATGGTTTTGATCACAAAGAAATAACTGGATTCATGACCTAGAGATATGAAGTGTCAGGAACAGTATTGTGGGGGAAGGGGAGTAAAATACCAAAAAATATAAGTGCAACACTGTATACCTAATTGCCAGTTGCCTTTTTAAATTTCTCATGCCCCATCTTCAGAAAAGGAAGTCCCCAAAGAGCCTCATTTAAAACCGCAAAGCTACATAAATGTCATTTCTACTTATATGTGCAGATACTCACAGGCCCCGAAACAGCATGACTAAAAAGTGATCTGGCAGAAAATCATGTTCAAACTTAGTCCAGAGTATATTTTCGTTTGAAATCCCAATTCAAAAACTTAATGTCAAATTCTCACGATTCAGTTCAATTCTCGACATGCTTATTGAATGTCTTCTATGCCCAAGTCCCTTTCCTGGATTTTCAGTCATATTGATGACCCTGAGCGGTAGAACTACAGTCATAGGTGGGGAGTACCAGGGATGGCATTTGCTGCAATAGAACTTTCTACTAGGCAGACAGTACTGCACAAAGTTGGAAAGAGCTGCCACAGAAGGTAGCTCCTGCCAAGAGGAGGCATTCAAGCACGGGCTGAACATGCTGTAAAGATTCATGCAAAGAGCATGCTGCCGGACCATGTGGCTTTTATAACAACACAACCAAAATTCAGTACGAACACAGTTAAAGCACAGGTCCCGCCTTGAAAGAACTTACAATCCTTTTAAGTACTAGCAGCATCAGCCACATAGTGCCTTCTATGTGTTAAGCCTGCACTTTAGAGAACAATATCTCTATGAGATATCTCTATGGTTCCTTAAAAACAGAGGATTGCATGGTCAAATAAGTTTTCAGGACCATTATATTACTATTCTTCCTCCATCTCCCTCCTTAAAACTCACCATGTACATGAGGAAATTACAGGCTCTGAAATATCTAGTCATGTTTTTAAAATGTTCACTCATTAATTCAACAAGGATATAATGCATTTGCAACCTGTCCGAGTGCTGCATTGGACAACAAAGATAAATTGTAGCTGAAGAAATAACACTTAGGCAATAATGCTATGAAGTGTTGCATACTATATAACGGAAACATATACAATGTGCATTAAATAGGGAGCAACCAACTTCTTTAACACAGAGCCTTTTTTGTTCTGAGTTTATTAATGTGGAACAAATTTGGGAATTTACACTTGGTGATATAAATAATTTTATAACTCTTCCCTCCCCCACCTTGAGGAGCTGATAATGAAATTAAGAAGCTTGGATACAACATGAATAGGAGCATAAGGTCCTATATACCAAGTACCAGAAAAGAATAGAATAGAATAGAATAGAATAGAATAGAATAGAATAGAATAGAATAGAATAGAATAGGATAGGATAGAATAGAATAGAATAGAATAGAAAAGAAAAGAAAAGAATAGAAAAGAAGAAAAGAGAAGGGAAGGGAAGGCAAAGGAAGGGAACAGAGGAAAGAATGCACTCACTACCAGGACTGGTATTCAGAGGAAAGTTGGTGACTAAGAGCAGGGACAACCAAGGACAATTTGCTGGTCGGTGTGGCAGGGCATGAGGTAGATTTTGAAGAAGTAGGTTTACAGTGACAGAAGGAGGGGCTGCCACAGAACAATTTCCTGTCAAATAGAGATGCTCGATGATGAGCAGGAGGATTGTAGACACTGGAGTCTAGTGCAGGCAGCACAGGCGGCAGAGACGTGAAACACTGAGGAACAGTGAATATTCCATTTGGTTGGAGTTTATGCAGGAAATAAAACAGAAATACAGCTATGGGAGAGGAGACACAATGGGAATGCACTTAAATCGCCAACAAACACAAGAAAGGTATCTTCCTTGCAGTGATACGGAAACATGAAAGCATTTGGAAGGAGGGGAGTAGAGGAAGTGGCACAAAAATAAATCTCACGGGAGTTAATAAGATGGAGCAATTGTGGAGCTGATGAGAGAGGCATGATCGAGGTGAGGAGAAGTTCATTAAGTTAAAGTAACCTCCCGAGCCCCAGTTTCTCCCCATTACTTATCAGTGTCTGAAAATATTGTATTATTTGTTGGTATGTCTGTTGTCTCTTTCTATTGGAACAGAAGATTCGGGAGGGTAGAGACCTTATTCTAGGACAATGGCTGGCCCACCCTAAAAATCTGCTGGATGAATCAATGAATCCTTTCATGGCTTTTCATCTAGAAGGAGAAAGGATAAGTATCCTAATCCACATTGGTCTGACCTGGAGCTCCACTTGGCAGGGCGAATCCTTTGTCTTCCCAGTACCTTGCCCAGGTATTTACTTAGACATGAGGTTTTGGTAAGAACAGTGAACATAAGCCACTGTGGTAAAATACAGTCTTGCAGGGGGAAGGACACTGTAGTGGGAATAAAGAAGGCTGGGTTCTAGTCTTTGGCTCTGTTATAAACCTGACAGGCATTTCATCTCTCTGGACCTTAATTTCATCATCTATAAAAACAAAGGCTAGTGGTTTCCATGTCATTACCAGCCCTCATACTTTACAATTCTAACAAAGAGAACATGATTTCTATGGTTGCAGGGGAGAATCTGATTCTGCAGGATTTTGTAGGATACACAGTCATCCTCCAACAAACTTAAAAAGCATAAGTAAACTGTGTTTCTTACACTTGAACAACCTCTCTTGCCCCAGGATAATTCAAGCTGATCTATTTTAGAAACAGGAATTTATAAATTTTTAAATTCCCTTTTATCCTATCTGAAAGCTGCAGCTGACTTTGTAATTATTCAGAATCACAGATTTCTAGACCTGAAAGGAACTACAGAAATCATCTAACCTAACCACAGTCATTTACAATTAAAGACACGGGAGGCACAGAAATGCCAAAGACAAATTAAGAAGGTGGCAGGAATCAGATCGTGAAACTTTCATGAGCCACATTAAAAAATCTGAACTTCATCCTATATGAAATGGGAAAGCTTTCAGGAGAGGGTTCCTTGAATCAGATCTGGGTTTTTGGAAGATCCTTCCAGCACAAATTTACACAGTTAATGAGTGGAAATCAGAATGACAACACTGTTTCCAGACCCCAGATCCCACATTAATGTTCCTTTTGGCCTATAGAGTCATCTCCTTGGAGACTATCCTTGGAGGCAGTGGGCACTCAGGTATGATACCCCCTCTCCTGAGGGCTTCTGACACACAACCCGGCCATCCACCCCCCCATCTTATGCTTTGTATGTCACTGATGCCATTTAAAAAAAAATGCTGTATTTCTAAGGCTACAGAATTTTATCTCAATTTTGCCCTGTAAAAGGGTTATATCAGCATGTTAATGAACACTAACGCTTTCTTGCTCAGCCAATAAAATCTTGAAGTCATGCAACTCAAAAGCGAGGACTCCACATATGGAAGAGGAGCACGCATCGGTATGGGTTAGAATTGCTAAGTCTTGGCCCACCAGCTGTGAAAAACTGGCTTGGCAAAGTTGGCAAAGAGATCAATGACTTAATTCATAAACCAGGAAAAAGCCTAAGTTCTGAGAAATGTAATTCTGGAAAGAGATTTGAGAATAACATTTGGGAAGATAAGAGTATTTTTGAAAATAAAAAAAAAATTGCAAGTAGGCTGCTCAGTAAAAAAATCAGTAAAGAATAAATTAAAATGTCATTTACAAATAGGCTAACATTAAAAGGAATTGCAAGCAATCTTATTTGAAGTCAGTGGCATTAACAAGTTTGTTTACCAAATATTCATTTTTATGTATCAAAAACTGTATCTATCATGTGCTACTGAAACACATGATTTTTTGACATCTCAAAATAAAAACCATATATTTTCTTCATTCATTGTAAATTATACAGTACATTCCTCAAGAGTAAAAGCTCTAGTATTGTATCATTGTTCCTGCTACTTTTAATAGGATACATCATTCCTAGCTTTAGGATTCCTGCATTTAAAACAGATATACATGGAGACATGCAGTAGAGAAATTTGAGACAGGGTTGAGAGTGATCGTAAAATTATACCTGTGGGAAAAGGTGAGATCATTTGGAATACTAAGGGACTGAGGAAACAAAAGCATGAGTAGTTTATCCATGTAATATTTATTGAATTCTTACTATTGCCCGAGGTATTAACGACGACCAACGGCATGGCCTTGAAGAAGACAGATGTGGTATCTGTCTTTGCAGAGCTACGGTCCTTCTCAAAGACAAGTAATAATTTTTAAAAATGCTGTGGGAATTTGATAAGGATAGTGCCATCTGGAACAAAACGTGAGCACTCCAAATCTTACAGGCAAGGTAAGGCTTTTAAGAGGGTGTGACATCTAAGCAGAGGACTAAAGGAGAAGTAGTTAAGGCAAGTGAGATGGGAAAGAGGAGAGCATTTCAAACAAGAGAACTATGCTGGAAAGTGAAAGAATCTGATATATTCAAAGAATAGCAAAACTTTAAATGTGGCTAATGAAGTAAGCAGGAGCTATTTTGTGTGTAAATCTTGTAAGACACACAAAAGAATTTGACATTATCCTATGATCAATGGGAATCTACTGAAGTTTTGTAAATCAATTTTTTATTATATCATATGTGCACAGAGTATAAACTGTAAAAGATACAACAGAGTGCAACATTAAAGTCAGTCCAACCCACAGCCAGTCAACTGTCCCACTCCTAATCTCCTAACCACTTTTACCAATTTCCTGTGCAAACTTCCAGAGGCCCTGTCTGCCCATATAGGCATATGCACGTGTGTGTGTGTTTGGGGGGTGTGGTGGAGGGGATGCTTCTCCTCTAAAGGGTGCAAGTGAATGGTATGACATTAAGTTGCTAAGCAAGATCTTTTTTTTTAAAGATTTTATTTATTTATTTATTTATTTATTTATTTATTTATTTATTTATTTGAGAAAGAGAGAATGAGAGACAGCATGAGAGGGAAGAGGGTCAGAGGGAGAAGCAGACTCCCCGCTGAGCAGGGAGCCCAATGTGGGACTTGATCCTGGGACTCCGGGATCATGACCCGAGCCAAAGGCAGTCGCTTAACCAACTGAGCCACCCAGGCGCCCTAAGCAAGATCTTTTTAACTGCAAGGTACAGGATGGATGCGAGAAGAGCAAAACTGGAAGCTAAGAGTAAGCTCACTTGTAGTTTGGCTTCCTGTCTCTGGGATAGTATATTCTAGTTGCATATGGAGAAAGTGTGGAGATACGGATATATATGGAGAGAGAGAGAGACAGAGAGAGATCAGGAGAGAAGACAAGACTGGAAATCAAGATCTGGGAGCCTCAAGCACTGAGAAGGTAATTAAAGCCATGGTATTGGACAACATCACCCAGGGAGAGGGTGCAGAATGAGGAGGAAAAAAATAAGATGGGGGCCCTGGGGAACTTCAACATTTAAGGAACAAGTAAAGCAAGGAGACTGAAAAGATCACTCAGCGAGGTAGCAACAAAACTAGAAGAGGGTTGGAGGTAGACGAACGTTGACACAGTGGTCAGCAATCACCTTTCAACACCTTCTATATTTGAGGTAATCCCCACCTCCCCAAGATGGAAGTCACAACTCAGATTTCAGCATACTTGGCAGCCAGTCTATAGCCTTGTAACTTAGGACTTTCCATCGCAGGCCCTTATGCGAAACTTCAATTCAGAGGAGAATTCACAAGGAAGCAAGGCTGTGAAATCTAGCAAGCAGGGTGGAGAAGGCGTTCAGCACTCAGGATAGGAGCAGTAGCATGGGTTCTGGAGTCCGGTCCCAGATGTCATCAGTGAACAGTAGGCAATATTCGTGTGAGTTGTAGTGTTGACACCGCGAGGCTGAGGTAGTGGGATCTGTACCCAGGTGTGACATGTGTGGTCCTGGCTGATCATCATCTAAACCTGTCCTTTCACATTTATTGTGAGCCACCCAACATCCTTCAATATATTCCTTTTCTGCTTTAACTGTCAGAGTGGGTTCTGTTGTTTGCAACTCTGATCCCTGATCAATACAATGTAGTACCATGAAGACAAGGTAAAGAAGATTTCAAGGAGGGAGTGATCAATAGAATTAATTACTGCCTAGAGGTCAAGCAAAATGTGGGCTGAACAAGGTCTGATTTAACATTATAGAAGTTATCAGTGACCTTGGTGAAAGTAGTTTGGAGGGGAGCTGGGACGAAAAATCTAGACTGAAGTAGGTGAAGGAGAGCTTCTGACATGAAGAAATGGAGGCAGTGAAAATCAATTACACCTTTCAGGGATTTGGATAAAAAGGGGAAGAAGGTCAATAAAACAAAAGCTAGAAAGGATATGTGGTTAAGGGAGATACGTGAGCATATTTAAATCCTGATGGGACGGAGCGAATGGAAATAAGCTGAAAACAGAGTTTGAGGGGATAATGGATGGAATAAGTTTCCTCTGAAGCCAGGAAGAGATGAGATTCAGTCCTCAGATGGACTCATCACTCCCAAGAGAAAGGTATCTATTCCACCGAGACTGGGAAGAAGGAAGAAAGCGTGGGCATGAAGCATGTGGGTTTATGTAAGGAGAGAAGAAGGGGGGTTAGTTTCTGTTCTCTGTTTTTTTGGTAAAGAAGTTACCTGCTGAGAATAAGAGAATGGGTAGAATCAAAAATTTGCATGGAGTTTACAATAATCCTTGCAGGAAATGAGAGGAAACTGAGCTGGGATGCATAGTAAGACTACTCAAACAGAGAATAGCACCCAGCAGGGTTGGCAGCCAAGCTCCTACAGGTCTACCACTTGACATTTTTAGAACACTTTGGTTCTGGTGGTGCATGTTCATCTTTATTAGATGTTAATACTCACAACCCTGTGACTTAAGGGGCACTTAGAGAGTTACCCCCTTTTCACAGCCCAGGAGCCTGTATGAAGTGGGGAGGTTGCCCAAATGTTTGCAGTAACTTAGTAGTTTGCAAATCGTGAACAGAATCACTCCATATAACCCATGGTTCCTCCACAATCTGGTCCCTATTTCAGCAGTTTGATCTAACACCCCTGGCTATAATCCTCCTGTTGCAGAAAAAAACTCCAAAATACGTCTTGCTCTTTCCCTTTCCCTACTCCTCTGCCAATCTAAATTGGATTCATTCTTCAAGGCCCAGATGAAGTTCCAATTCCTCCCCAGTGTGTCCCTAACCTCTTTGGCCACGGGGAGTCCATCTGTCTCTACTTCTGCACTTTTTGTCTGGGCTTATTCATGGCTAGTTAGTAGCTATTTTGGCCGAATCCAATTTGCTTGAAATTAAAGAACAGACAGGCTCATTTGAAAGATTGCCTTGTCACGTTGAATTTGAAAATTCATCAAGTTGAACAGCACTCTTTCCAAAAAGGCAGATTAATATTTTTAAATATTAAAAACTAATTTAACAAAGATATATTTATTTTGCCAAAAACAAGAGTTTCAGTGATTACAATATCCAAATTGATGCCTATTCAGAGTTATTAATCTAAACATTACATCAGTGCTTTCATGAAAGATATGGAACCACTCCAATTTCCAATTGCTTGTTTATACATAAATCACCGACTAAACTGCAATGTTAAATTTGACAATCTTAATCAATGTTTAATGTTGATTAGGAAGTATGACCTCACAACAACTCAGTACCAACAAGCATAGTCCAACATTTTCAGTCCCGTTTCTTCACTATCACGTTCTTCTTTAAGGATATGAACAACTTGTAAAAATCTGTCTGGGAGCACATTCTTTGTATCAAAGAAAAATTACCTGGAGGAAAGTGAAGTGGAATAAAAAAGTAAAAATGAAAATATTCTTCTGTATTATTAAAATCCCAGGGACCTATTTTTATATCATACCAATGAGTAAGAGATGTAATTTCAAGCCATAATGTCCAAACACATGAGGCTCTTCTTGCTCTGGAACAGTCATTTGCCCAAACAAGTCAAGTTCTTTTCCATAACGTATCTCAAATCTCTCATTTCTGTCAAGTTCATTTAATTAAGACTAACTGCTTCCTGCAATCCACAGCCAGTGTTATATCCTAAAAACTTACTCCTATGTCCATTCATGGTACTGATAATGAAACTAACATTTACTCTCATGTCTATTACTTTGACTGTGTCATTTCATTTTTCTTCATAGCCTCACGTTTTCACAAAGGATCCCAAACAGAATCTCAGGGCCACTGAATCAAAGTTAGATTTGTTTTATTTGTGCAATTCTTACACATTTCTAGCTATACTGTTCCCTGCCATTAACCATGCTGAAATTTCCGTCTCCTATCTCCAAGCCTTTTTTCAGATATCCCTGATGCAATGAGATTATCTTATTTTATACTGGAGCTGGTTTTCTTGGAAGCAAATGAACACATGAAGAAAGGAAGAAACTGCAAAGGGAATGCTATTGGTGGTTTCATTTCAAGCAAGTGTTAGTTGACTTCAAGACTTTTAACAGATTTAACTAGAATACATGACTTGGATTTTTTGGAAGGCAAGATAAAGCTGGTATTTGTAATATAATCTCTAAGTTATACCTGACCTTAAATGGAGTTGCAAAAGTTCCACCAATTAAATTTTTAAAAATTGTTAATCATGTGACAAGCCACATATCACTTCAGATGGATTCTTTTCCAGGGGAAAAGATTCTTTTTTAAAAAAATAATTTTCATTTAATGAAAAAATAATAATAAGCCACTGCTTCATATAAGATACCTGCAAATGATCTACAATGAATCACTTAATTCTAAGTAGACGTTTTCTTCCTAGTATTAATAAACAAGTACATGCAAATAATTACCAGGTATTTTATCCTACTACTCATCTACAGAAAAATAACACAAATTCCCACTGTTACATTTAAAGTTTTATCATATAATTTGCAAAATGAGGATAAATTATGCATACTCTATATCTACGAACTGGTTAGAATGTTATTCAGCCCAGAAAGGAATTTGGCATAAAGTGATTTGGTTCTGGAAATAATCCATGGTAACTTAGCTACTGAAGTAGTTAAAGACCTCATTATAATTGGCTTAAGCTATAAGACAATATCATCATATGGACTCTCAGCGTATTTTTGCCTCAAGTCTTCAATAAACTTAAGAGTGAACATCTTAGTTCCAAAAATAAATTCATGTTGCATGAATTGGCTGACACACTGGTAGTAATAAATACATGTTTAATCACAAACTTTTACCAAGGACTTATTTTCTGGAAGGCAATTTTCACATACTTCATCTTACTTAATCTTATTTGACCTCTGCTTTCCCAACCTAATAACACAAATGTGCCCATTTAATAGATGAAGAACCTGAGGCTCAGAGATATTAAGTGATTTGCACAAGTTCTCACAATTAATAAACTGCAGAGGTAAGAATTAAGCCCAAGTCTTCTTATGCAACGTTCTTTCCATAACATCAGTACTGCCCCCACTCGTCAAAATTGGCAAGATTTTGATTTGAACCACATAAACATTTTACATTCATTTGTCTGCTAAATCTCAAAATTTCTTCTGACATATATTTTTTAGACATCATTACAGGTAGCTGCTCCTACAAATCTGCAGAATATCCATCTAGGTACTAGACTGACTCTTGCAAAAGGTGGGTATACAAAATAAGTATTTGTTCCCATTTACTACTTTTCAGCACTGACACAATTGAGCAGTAAAGGCGTGACAAAATTATAAATAATTTTTAACACTGGCAGGCAGCAAATGTTTCTTGCATACTACAAAGAAATGCAAAGATAAGCAATCTGGTAAGAATAGGGGGGCCAAACAAAACTCAAAATCGTACCAGAAATGTAATAAAGTTACAGGCCATGGATACAAATTTCCATTCCTGCTGATGAATCTGAGGGTTCCCTTCAACGTCTCCCCAGTTACTTCTGAGTGTACCTTGAGTGTTTCTATGGGTTCAGGAATAAATCAACACATACTTGCTATGACTGCTTACAACCCTGCCCCTGGGCAGCCCCTGGGCCTTTTCCATGTTCTCTGAGTCTCTGCCAAAGCTAGTGCATATCCCCATGTCCCTACTTTTGTCCCTTTAAAAGAGCTGCCATCCCCAAAGCTACAAAACTCTTGAGACATCACACAGTATCTTCTTCAGACTGTTCAGAGCTACTCAAAAATGAGAAAAAAAAATTCTTCTAATTTTGTTTTGTTCTTTGGAACTTAGGCCCCACGGTAATCTTGTTTATGTCCAAAATATAAGTTTTTCCTCTTCCCCATCATCACATTATGTCTCTCCCACATTCACTGGTAAAGCCAGCCTGAAGTGCCATGCAGCCCTTACATGCTCGTACATAAACTCCTCTGCACTCTTGGTATAAAACCAAAGCCCTCAAGAAGATGAAATAATAGTAACAGAAACTGGGGAGAGGTATCATGCTCACATACAGCTATCTTCCTAGTATTTACTTAATTAACCAGTGGTTTTCAACTGGGAGCAATTTTGCCCTCCAGGGGAAATTTGACAATGTCTGAAGAAAACATTTTTGGTTATCACAACTGGGAGTATGGGATACAAACACCGTTGTGCTATTGGCATCTAGTGGGTACAGCCCAGGGATGCTGCTAAATACCCTACAATGCACAGGACAACCCCCATCACAAAGATCTATCCAGTCCAAAAGGTCAATAGTGCTAAGATTGAAAACCCTAGTTAAAACTCCCACCACATGGAGGTGCCTGGGGGGCTCAGTCGTTAAGTGTCTGCCTTCAGTTCAGGTCATGATCCCAGGGTCCTGGGATCAAGCCCCACCTCGGGCTCCCTGCTTGACAGGATGCCTGCTTCTCCCTCTCCCACTCCCCCTGCTTGTGTTCCTGCTGTCGCTACTCTCTCTGTCAAATAAATAAATAAAATCTAAAAAACAAACAAACAAAAAACCAAAAAACTCCCACCACACGATAAATAGAAATATAGGACCACACAGGCTCAATAATTCATCTTTCTAGGCAGGAGCATATTAACTAAAGAATAATTCAAAAATAGTGACAATTCTTGAAAACTCATCCTTAGAAGGATATCAGTATAGAATTAATCTAGAATAATCCTCTTCAAACTTTAACGTGCATAAGAATCACCTGGAAATCTTATAAAAATGCAGATTACTGAGACCCAAACTTGACCCAATTAAGCAGAATTAAGGTTGAATCCAGGAATCTGTATTTTTAACAGCCTCCTCAGGTGATTTTGATGCAGCTTGAACCACACAGTAAGAAACCATGTCAAGGAAACCAAATTGTATACCAATAAAAGAAAAAACAACTGAGACTCTGAACACTGAAATTTCTCTCCAGTTGAACATATGGCTAAAAAACACTGGCTAGTTACCAAATAATTAAGATAATCAATTAAATAAGCTGTATGCCTTAAACCAGTACTCTTCAAATTTTCAAATGCATAGGAGTCACCTGGAGATCTTGTAAACATGCAGATTCTGATTCAGTAGGTTCTAGATAAAGTATGACATTCTGTATTTCTAATGAGCTCCCAGGTAATGGCCTATATTGGTCTGTGGACCAGCACGTTGAGTACTAAGGTCTTAAAAAACAACTGCCAAAGAGAATAAAGTCAGGACTACTTACATTAACAAAGCACAAAACCAATAATCACAAATCTTGTTTCCATCTGCATCTGGAAAATGGACATAGACTTTAAATGCTACCTCTATTAGAAAGTCAGCTCCATGACAGCAGGAGTTTAATCAGTTTTGCTCACAGCTATATGCTCAGCCCCCATTCAGCGCCCGGCACATTAAGCATACTCAACAAATACTGTGAATAAATGGGCAATGAACAAAGAGTCTCTAAATGAAGTCTGGTGATTGATAGAAACCAATCATAAATCAAAATTCCTAAAAAGAGCCTATAGCTCCATCTCAGAGAGAAGAAAGTATAGCTGGAACACAGGAGTGAAAGTGCACCTGGCTCTGGGAGTTCCAAATAGACCAGATTCGGCCACTCACCCTGACCAAATCCAAAGGCAAAGAAAAGAGTGGTGGTGCAACCAGAAAAGAATTTATGTCAGTGAGGCCAACACTGGAAAGACAGTGGACTAAGTCTCAAAGACTGTCTCCGAAGTACTGAAAGTACTTCCAAGTTTATATAAGGCAAATGAGGGACAAAAGTGGGTAGGTAGGTGCAAGTGGGCAGCAGAGGTCAAATCCATCATTGTCTTGGGGTCAATCACAAGCAAGGTTCTTGCTGGCTCAGGGCAGTCCTTATTGCTTAAGAGAGTAGTTTTTGTTCGCATCAGGGGATGCTTTGCCTTCAGGGTCTTCGGCCTGAGCCAAGAAACAAGCTGGAAAGTACCCAACTAGAAAGCGTGAGGTCAAAATGGAGGCTGCTGAAGTCCTCTTTCAAAAGTACTTGTTCTTAACCCTATTTAATACATAGATGTATCATTAATTGATGACTGATTCACAATTTCTTCTTTATATAGTATCCAAAAGTGATCATGAACTCCAACAGACTTAAGCATGAATATTTTCTAGAGAAGTGCACTCTTTGGAAGAAAAAAAATCAGCTGACCATGAAAGTCACACAACTATGCTGTTTTGTTTCAAAAGGATAGTATATGGGTAGCACTGATTGTTTCTTCAACTTCCTTTGCATAAGAATCTATGGCTAAGAAGTTCAGAGAAGTGTACTCCTTATTAGGTCTGATTTTAAAAATTTAAAGTCTTTCCTTCATATCAGAGGAGACCATGGCTTCAAAGAAAAAAATGCCCTTTTCCTCCAATTTAAATATCTTAATGATGTTCAAGTTTACAAATGAACATAAATTGTTTTTGAGTCAGCAGAAGCTGAAGTTAAGTATCACAGAGAGTAAATGATGAATGGGCCCAGGAGAACTGCTAATGCAAGTTCAGATTTAGCTGGGTCACTTGATAGTGATTTTCAAAAGCTTTTCACAAAACTTCTCAATCGGAGAAGGAATAATTTTTATGAAAAACAAAACACACACACACACACACACACACACTGATCTCCTCAGCATAGTGAACATGTTAAATAGATGTTCCTAAATGCCTAAAAACACTCATGTTTCCATAGATGGCCTTCATTATGTTGAGGTATGTTCCCTCTAAACCTACTTTATTGAGGGTTTTTATCACAAATGGATGTTGTACTTTGTCAAATGCTTTTTCTGCATCTATTGAAAGGATCATATGTTTCTTATCCTTTCTTTTTTTAATGAGGTGATTTGCAAATATCGAACCACAACTGCAACTCAGGAATAAATCCCACTTGATCATGGTGAATGATTTTTTTTAATGTGTTGTTGCATTTGGCTTGCTAGTATTTTATTGAGAATTTTTGCATCTATGTTCATCAGGGATGTTGGCTTGTAGGTCTCTTTTTCAGTGGAGTCTTTATCTGTTTTTGGTATTAGGGTAATGCTGGCCTCATAGAATGAATTTGGAAGTTTTCCTTCCTTTTCTATATTTTGGAATAGTTTGAGAAGAATAGGTATTAACTCTTCTTTAAGTGTTTGGTAGTATTTACCTGTGAAGCCATCTGGCCCTGGACTTTTGTTTATTGGGAGTTTTTTGATTACTGATTCAACGTCTTTGCTGGTTACCGGGATATCATATTAATTCTGAAAGTTGTTTTATGTGGCAACTTTTCCAATTGGTTGGATAAATAGATGATGCCTTTAAAAGTCCAATTCATATTTGAAAACATCAGAAATGCTTTTGCTCCTCTCATTTTTTGTTGTTGTTGCTGTTAATTTGTAACTGTGATACTTAACTTTATTTGTTGACCCAAGTAAGCCATTGGATGAATGATATTTAGTCAAACATTATTCTGGGTGTGCCAGTGAGGGTGCCTCACGATGAGATTAACATTTTAATTGGTACACTGAGGAAAGCAGATTGTGGGCGTCATCCAGTCAATGGAAGACTTGAATAGAACAAAAAGCTGAGTAAAAGGGCTATTTTGCCTGCTTCACTGTGAGCTGGGATATTGGTCTTCTCCTGCCTTTGAACTGAAATTTACAACATTGGTCTCCTGGTTCTCAGTTCTTTGGACTTGGACTGAAAGTATACCATGGGTTCTTGGGATATACAACTTGCTGACTGCGGAGCTTGGGATCTCCTCAGCCTCCATGAGCCAATTCCTTTATAAGCAATCAATGTCTCAATCAATCAATCTCTCTCTGTCAATATATGTCCTACTGGTTGTTTTTCTGGAGAATGCTGATTAATACAGTAACCTTGGGCTTTTTTTAATTTAAGAAACTCTACCATAATACACAGAGAGTGCATCATTAGCCATAATTTTGAAAGCTACAGTGTCTACTAGAATTCCCTAATTAATCCCACAGGGCTCAGTCCTCTGGTTATTTATCCCCACTCTGTTAACAGGCCTCCCGTTAACTCCAGTGGGGACTTGTGTGCTGGGTTTATAATCAGATGATTGAGCTCATTCTGCATCTTTCTCTTCATATCTCTTGGAGCAACTCTGTGGGGCTACCATTCATTCCTAAAGAAGTCCTCTCAGATTGCCTCTACAGTCCATAGTTAATGATATGCAGATACTGTCTATGTCAGAAATTCACACTAAATGAATTATTTGTGAAGTGGTAATCAGCTGAGAAAGAGAGAAAAAAGGAAGGAAGGCAGGAAGGCAGGAAGGCAGGAAGGAAGGAAGGGTAGGAGGGAACGAAAGTCTGTCTTCCCATTGTCTTCCTGTGTGGGTTATTTACCATGGTTTCAGCTCAGTACAGATTCTCTAATACCAATGAATGAGCTGCTTTCTGGATGGAGTACAGATTATCTTTCCTTTTCAGAAACATTCAATTTGTAAGGCCAGTTAGCTGCTTTAAAAAATGTCTCTCTGAAGAAAAATCTATATGCTATTCTTATTTATAAAAATAAGAATTAGATTAGGTATCTAATAAGTAAATTAAAAGTAGTAAAAAATTAAAAACACTGAATTTTAGATAGATGATATGAATTTGAACCCTGGATTTACTGGGTAAACAATTTTGGGCAAATCATTTGATTTCCAAGCTCTTCAGTTTTCTTAACCACAAAACAGGATATTATAAAAATGCCTGCATCATAAGACCGCTGGAAGAAATCAGATGTTGTATCTAGAAAGTATATTAAGTGTCTCCTAGGAATCATATGGTTATTAGGAGTAGGTGATATTTTTTATGACAGCCCTATTGACGAACAATGGCAGGAAAAAACACAAAATAGAAAAAAATATGGAAATTACTTTTTTTCATTAAGAGTTATGCTCACATTACTTCGTACACGGGCTAGAATCTCCCAAAATGCAGAATAAGAAACAACGGAGAAGAGTTATCCTTAGCCAAAGGATTGCATTAAAAAGACAGGAAGGAAATGAGAGGAGATAGTGTTCTTTTGATAACAGGTTAAAAAAAAAAAAGGAAAAGAAAAGAACAAAAGGAACAAAGAAAGTAGGATATCCAAATATAATTTATAATTTATGTTTGCAGGTGTGCCATGCCTGGCACATAGCAGGTAATAAACAAATGTTTATTAATATTCTAATCTCCACATTCAAATGGCATTTAAGTTAAGCACCATCTACACATCAGACATTTAATGTGCAAGTGAGTTGCTTTGCAAATTGTAGATAGAATTAAAATCTTAAGTAAAAACTTAGAGTGTACAGTAAAAGCAAGAGAGATATGGGGAAATTTCTGGGATTTTTGGTCCTTTCAATATGCAATGCCATATTTCAGTGGACATATAATTTAATAAACAACAAGTGTGTTAAATGAATGAATGCCTTCTCTTGCACTACTCAAAATAATTTTTAAGGACTAAAACATACCAATTTAAAACAACTGGATCCCTTTTTACCTATAAAAAATCAATATCATAATTAGACTTTCTTATGCAATATAAGCACAATTCAATAAGTTCAATGCTTGTTCTCAATAATTCTTTAGTGATGAGGTAGCCTAAAAGTGCCCATCTGTTCAGCATATCTAAGCATTTCAAACCATCAATAAACAAACATTTCCTAAACTCTACACTGTCTATCTCTATTTTAGAAGTTTAGAAGAATTCAAGGAAAGTAAACAGTCTATGACAAGACACAGGTGGGAGAAATATAAAGAAGCATACATACATGAGTTCTTTAATAAATAGTACAGTATATAAGAAAGTATATTACAACTGGACAACTGGATTTTAACCAGTATAGAACAAGGTACAAATACTTTGGCCAGATAAAATATTAAAATAGATTTGAGAAGTTAAGTCTGTGTGCTTAATTCATCAAGAAAGTGTTCAGAAAGAAAAGAAAAAGTAAGTAGTCTAGAAGTATAATTAAATCATGGATAGTCAGGCCAAAAAGCAAAAGGTATTTCTGCCAAATTATAGAATTTTGCCATAGCTACCATAATAAGGTACCAGGTACCACAAATTGGTGGCTTAAGCAACAGAGATTTATTGTCTCACAATTTTGGAGGCTAATCTTCCAAAATCAAGGTGTCAGAGGGTTGGTTCCTTCCGAGGGCTGTGAAGGACAATCTGTTCCATGCCCCTTGCCTGGCTTCTAGTGTTTTGCTGGAAATCTCTGGTGTTCCTCAGCTTGTAGCTGCATCATCCCAATCTCTGCCTTCATGCTCACATGACATTCTCCCCTTGTGTCTATGTCTACATGTTCCCACTTTATGAGGACAACTGTCATACTGGAAAATGGTCCCACCATTTTCCACCAGTATGACTTCATCTTAACTAATTATACTTGTAACATT
Source organism: Callorhinus ursinus (assembly GCF_003265705.2). Lineage (NCBI taxonomy): Eukaryota > Metazoa > Chordata > Mammalia > Carnivora > Otariidae > Callorhinus > Callorhinus ursinus. Next base: position 9,403,105 of record NW_027397106.1, on the reverse strand, counting down.
TCCATTTCCAAATAAGGTCACTTTCTGAGGTACTGTGGATTAGAACTTCAAGTTATGAATTTTTGAGAGACACAATTCAATCCATAACACAGATAAACCATCCTGAGGAAAGGAAATGATTAAGAGAGCTAAAGGGACTTGCTAAGGATAAATGGATGCATAACTATGTAGGGCCAGGCAACAGAGAGCCTTGGAACCTTAACCTTAGCAAAGGAGCTTGATGTGTCAGACAACAGGAAGGCACTATGGGCTCTCAAATAGAAGGAATGGTGTTTTGTAAACATTGTCTGGAGAAGGGGTCCTTGTGGGTAGGAAGGGATGAGACACTAAAGACAGAATAACTAAGATGAATGTGACATGAAGTAAAAACTACCCGGCAGCAGCAGTCAGAATGAAAGAGATTAAATGAATCCAAGAGAAAGTGGTCTATCAATAAAAGATTATTCCTTTAGAGAGTTCTGATTATACCAAACAATTTCCTATATTTTTGTTAATTTGAAGAAATGTCTTACAAACTGATTTCAGAGTTCATTAGTATCAACTACCAATTTCAGTAATTATATGTGATATGAAATTATATGAAAGACTCATGCAGAATTATTTTCCTATTCTTGGTGTAACGCCAAAGGCTTGGAGAGCAATAACGCCAATTATTTTAAGGGGTTTGGGAATCAGGAAGAACCTTCCTCAACATAATGCACTATTGGATTGACACAATATATCCCTGGCAACAATTATGGACTGAAGAGAAAAAGTTAGCAAATGAATAACTTCTGAAGACACTCTCTGAAATGGAATGCCAAGGTGGTCCTAACATAGTAATGAATAGTGGGATGTCAAGAAAGAAGATATAGTCAAAACATCAAAAGCTCCTACAATTTTCATTTTAGAGTGAAGACACGAAGCAAAGAACCATTCTGAAAAACATGATGGCCAACCTAATTTTTGACAACCTTTATAGACGATATGTCCTAACAGGAGACCAAATGAAGGGAAAGTACTAAAATTTCACTAAGAACCTATAGGGAATGAGGGACAGTGAATGGACGGAGATGAATATATAATTTTGGAAATAAATACAGTAAACATATAGGTCACAAGAAATACAAAGTACGCCAATATACTTCCAAATATTCAGATCCTTTATATCTAAAAGGTGAATAAAACATCCAATCATAAAATCTTAATATTAAATCATGTTCATAAATATCTAAGGAATTGCAAAACTCATCCATGAACGAGAAGTTTTCATCTACGTGGCTGAGATACCAGGGGAGGGGAGAGACAGAACTTAAAAGGAAAAAAGAAAGTGGGGAAGAAAAATTCTTCCTTAGCCCCACTTCCCTTAAGCTACTGCTCTCTCTTCCTCCTTCCCTTCATAGGCATACATCTGGAAGGAGTTCTGTCCCTTCATCAGATCCATTTTTTCCCATGATGCAATATTCAATGTGCTCCCAACTGGCTTTTGTCATCACCTTTGCACCCAACTTGCCATTGCTGATGCCCTCAGTGTCTTCCATAAAGCTCCATGCAAAGGACATCTTTCAGTCTTCCTCTTTCTTGCTAAGAAGCATTCCCCTTTCTTCTTGAAATTCTCTTTCTCTTGACTTCTGTGAGACTGCCTTCTTTTCTTTCCTCCTACATTTCAGCCACAGCTTTGCTGTCTCCGTCACATCATCTTTTCTATAAAATGCTCAAACCCTAGAGTTTTCAAGCCTCTTTAGGTAATTCCTTCCAGTTCTTCAACTACTGTTCATATGCTAAATGATCGCAAATTTTATGTACAACTTAAACTTCTCTGAATTCCACATCCATGTATATTCAATTGACTACTCAACTGTGATGTCCCATAGGTACCACAACCCAACATGATGATCTTCCCACCCAATCTGTTTCCTAAGTAAGCAGCACTGACATCTGCCATTGCTCAGGCCAGAAACCTGAGTATCAACCTTGAAACCTCTCTCCTCGTCATCTCCTATCACCAATTAATCAGCAGGACTGGTTTTACCTCACAAATGCTCTCGAATGCATCCACATCTCCATCTCCACTTTCGGTGTAAGCTACTACTGTCTCACATCTCCTGGTTTCCCACATCCAGTTTTGCCTTCCATTCAGCCTGAAGCTGAAGTGATTTATTTAGAACACAAATGTGATCATGGCACTCCTCTGCTTAAAACTTCCATTGCCTACCCCCTTGTTCTTAGCATGAAACCCTTACTTAGATCTTACTGTGCCCTTCAAGGTCCTGCTGCCCTTCATCCATCCATCAGGCACCTCTCTCTCTGTTCTCCACCTTCTATCCATTCTTACAAAGTATTTCTCTCCACCTGGAGGCCTGGAGGCATGGTGAGTCCTCCACTAGGAAATTCCCTTCTTTCCCATCTTTACCTCTATGCCTAGCTGATGTTTACTTAATCTTCAGATTTCCAAAGAAACCTCTATTCTCTTCACGCACTACCACCCATCCAGATCAGCCCCTGTTAACCTATTTCTCTTCGGGGCACTTGCCACATGTGCAATTAAATGGTTGTTGGTGTAATGACCTGTTTGTTATCTTTCTTGCCTGAGACACAGTATCAGTCATGTATATCTTATTTACTGCTTCACCTCTATTGTAGCCTTAAACAAAGTAGGCATTTAATGTTTTCCAAATGAATAAATGAACCCCAACATTTACTAATGCTATTTTAACCCTTATCAAGTAAACTGTGGTAAAAATCAATAGTCGCAATTACAGTCACATCATTAAAACAACCCCACAGATTCAGGAAACAAAATTTGCATCACTTACAAATAATCATTTGCTTATTTTTGAATATGATCACAGGTCTAATTTCTTTAAGGACCAGAACTCTTAAGACCAGCTGATAGATAACATGTACAATTGCATAATTTTTTAACAATGTTGCTTCTAAGAAGTCAAACAACCTTAGAGTTAACAACAACAATAACAGAATGAAAAGGAAAACCAAATTTGATCAGAATACTGGAAAAAAAAAACCTCTTGAGTAACAAAAGATATGATACTAGAAGTCCTCATTAGGAAAAATACAAGATCTCAATAATAAATCAACCAGTATTTCCATCATTTTCTTAACTTTTGAAGATTTTATCTTTAAATGACAAGGAAATAACATGAAGAAGAAATTTACAAACCATATTTCAGTATGATCCATTCAGAATGGAAAGCAGCTGCCAATTTGTGCTACATATTTATAAGTGAAAACAGTGATACAAACCTATTTTTAATAGGTTGCATTGAAAAGTTATTTAATCTAAATCTCTGGCCTCTTTTCTTGAATTCTTTCCTGTCTCAATAAATAGCAACACCATCCATGTGTTGCTCCAAACTCCAAAACTTGATCCCCTTGCCCTTGATCCCTCTTCAATTCTCCTCCACAGTAAACTATCTGCAAGTTATTTGCTCTATTTTCAAAAAATACCAAGAATATACTCCTTCCTCTTCACCTCCCTTATCATTTCCTGCGTCCAGATCACCAACATCTTTGCCTAGGCTGCAATAGCCTCCAACTGCTCTTCCTATGTATGCTTCTGTTCTCCCCACCATATTTAACCCCATAATCTACAGTTTAGTTAATCTAAGGCACTGCACCCATAGCTATCCTTTTCAATACAAGTGTTATCACTCCCCTAAAATCTTTATGAGCCTCTCTACATCACCTGGCCCTTACTTAATTCTTTAATTGCATCTTAACTGAATTAACATCTTAATTTATCTGCTGTATCACATTATCCTTTCTTTTGGTTTCTAGAACATCCAAGATAGTTCCCACTTAGGGTCTTTCTACTTGCTATTGCTTCTTGTTGGAAAGCTCTGTTCCAGATCTTTCTGCGGTGTTTCCTGATCATCAGGTCTCACGTCAACTGTCAACCTTCCCCGCTTAAGCCCCATAGATTTTCCCTGACCATCTCACCTAAATTAATCCCCAATCAATCTCTATCACATCATCCTGTTTCATTTTCTTCCTATTATATATTACTACCTGAAACTGCCTTCTCTATTTCTATGGTTACCCACTTATTCTCTGTCTTCTCCTTAGAACGGGAGCTCCTGAACACAGAAACCTATTCACCATTCACTATCCAGTACCCAGAAAAGTGCTTGGTACACAATAGGTGCTTACTAAATATTTATCACATGAGTGAATATACTTAACAACAACCAAAGAAGCAGCTCCGAATATAAATAATAATCATAAAATTAAGATTCAAAAAGAGGTATCGCATGAATTTATATCATGTGGTTTCATATTACACACTTAGACGATATCAGTGGAGCTTATTACATGTTAGAGATCTCAACTATTATAATTTAAAATACATTACTAAGTAAGTTTAAATCCATTTGTTATATAAAGCTTTTCAAAATGAGGAATTTTAAATAAATCTGTATTATAAATGGGGAAGGAAAGGCATGTCTTTCCTTCAGCAAAAAATATAATGGTCTCTTTAGGACTGAATCAGAAGCATTTGATGAAATACTTTGGAAAAAAGGGTCAATTTTTAAAAATAAATGCTGACTTTTATGGCAGAGAAAAATCTACTGAAAGCTAAGAGTAACAATAGAAATTGGTTTCCCAAGGGCAAATAAATCATCATGTAGCTAAACAGAGGCTGACAAGTTTATAACTTGGAGGTTTTCTGTCTCCAAGGACCAATGGCACATTCTCGACACTTGAGAAAGGTAAGTCTAGGACCCTCCAGATGTCCAAACACCACTGTGTCAGTGTTCTTACTTGCAAGACCTACTAGCTAGTCACATAATTAATGAGAATCATTCAAATCTGTGCCTCTGGGAAATAATAAATTACTAGATCTCATGGACTTCCAGGGTCTTCATGAACAGTATTTGTGAATGTCAAGGGTCCCCTCACAGTATTTGGACTGTTTCCATAAGAGGATAAACTACCTTGGATATTAGTTAAGATTCTAAAAAATAACTAGAAATCATTTACTCCACTGGAGCTATTTACTAAATACCACAGAGCATGAATGCAACCACTGAGATTACTTACAGCAGCAAATAAAAATAGCGGTGGGTACTTTGTCTTCCTGTTAATTGATTGCTTTTGTTAGACAACATTGTCTGGAAAAATCTGACTACAAGTCTAACTGCAAGCCACAGTAATCATGTCAATATGTGAACTATCTGAATATCTAATTATGAAGAAAAGAAGTCAATTTCACAGTGGAAGTATTATTTTAATTCAAGAAACCAGCCATATTAACTTATTAGTCTGACATATAGCAGATAGCTAAAAAACTTTAATTTGAAAGATAATTATTTTCAGCTGATTAATATGCTTCAAATTAAATTCACTGCTTTTAATGGGCCCATCAACTTGACAGCCTGGGAAATTAATAAATTTTGCATGCAGTAATCCTAGGAAATTTATACAGCTGAGCTACACATCATTACAAGGATTACCTTCACAGTAGGCATTGTCCTCTCGAAGAGCCCTAAAACCATCTCGACAGCTACAAACAGCCCTGTCATTCAGATTTCTGCAGACAGAATTCTCCATGCAGTTATGTCTTTCAGAACAAAAGTCATAACCTACAAGAAAAAAGAAACTTATTAAGGTAAATGAAACGATGACAAAGCAAATCAATTTTGCCAACTAAATACTCTTTGATTTAAATTTTTATTGTTATGTTAATCACCATACATTACATCATTAGTTTTTGATCCAATGCTAGAAAACCACATGCTATGTGTACTAAAAGTGGTTCTTCATGTTTAACTCAGTTGTTTCCTACTTCAAGTTAATTCTGTCTTCTTTGTTTCTGACTCTATGTTTTCTAGTCCCTGATATTTGAATTATGGTCCTCCAAATATCTGAAACAAAGATTCTTGGAGTCCAAAATGGAGATTTACAATATAAAAGACAACCAGTGAGAAGGTAATATGAGAACTAGAGGTTGAACATTATCAATACCTATGGATAGTACAGACCAGGCTAGATGAAATATGGACATTGCATATTTAAGAAATAAAAGAGCCTGACATCCTTTAAAAAAAACTATAAATGTGCTAAAAAAATGAAAATTACATCACTTTAATCTAATTGTCTCTGGAAATCTGCACAGCATTGGATGTCCACTCAAAAGAAGGAAAAAAATTATGAATTACACAGATTTCAGATTCCAGAATCTTTTATGAGAGGATGGAAAAATGGAACATTCTTTGAACAGTGGCGCCAGTCATGTGTAATTCCTCAGGATCTCTTCTGCCTGTGTGAATCCCTTGTTCAAAGATCATCTAAGATGCTGAAATGAAAAGCTTAAACACTGGAATCCATATTGAATGAAAATTGCATGATTATATATCATTCAAACAATTTTCAAATTGCCTGATGAATAGGTAAGTTATCTGTCTAGTTTTACATCATCTAATGAATTACAATTTCAGTCCATGTGTAAAAGAAAAGAGGACTAGAGAAATGTATTTCATGTTGCTCAGAATAAACTCATCTGCCTATAGCCAAGGAAAGACTTTCACTTGAGCAAATCATGAAGACGGAAGTTCTAAATTGGCCCATCTTACTTGTAAGCAAATTACTGGAGAACGCTGTGATTTAGTGGAAGGGTAGACTGAACTATACTGTGACTAGCAGGCATGCTCTTACAGCATGATGGTTGGTGTCCATTCTGATTGGCTGGTGCCCATAATGACTCTTTTCTTTTTTTCTTTTTTTCCTTTAAATTTTTTAATTTTTATGTTAATCACCATACATTACACCATTTGTTTTTGATGTAGTGTTCCATGATTCATTGTTTGTGCATAACGCCCAGTGCTCCACGCAGAATGTGCCCTCTTTAATACCCATCACCAGGCTAACCCATCCCCCCACCCCCACAGAACCCCCAGGTTGTTTTTCAGAGTCCATTATCTCTCATGGTTTGTCTCCCCCTTCAATTTCCTCCCCTTCATTCTTCCCCTCCTGCTATCTTCTTTTTTTTTTTTTCTTAACATATATTGCATTATAGGTGCAATCAAAAATGGGGGCACTAACGGCTAGGATAAATGAGGCAGAAGAGAGAATCAGCGATATAGAAGACCAAATGATGGAAAATAAAGAAGCTGAGAAAAAGAGAGATAAACAACTACTGGATCATGAGGGCAGAATTCGAGAGATAAGTGATACCATAAGACAAAGCAACATTAGAATAATTGGGATCCCAGAAGAAGAAGAAAGAGAGAAAGGGGCATAATGACTCTTTTGAATATCACCCCAGAGCTAAAGCATATGTCCCATGAAGTGCAACTACGATGTATAGTAAAAAGTGGTGTGGACAACTTAATAAGCCTTAAGAAGGATGATGTTCTCAAAATTCAGTGATGGCCTTAAATAGGGCAAGAAAAAATAAAATGAATTGGTGACATCTACAGAAATAAAATAGAACAGAGGTGTATATAAAGGACAGAACAATATATAGTCAATAACGGCATTTAAGTCACTTGATGACTAAGTTTTCTTAACACAATTCTTCACAATCTACTTTCTCACATGGAAGGCCAAACAAGTAAAAGGTTCATTCTTAAGAAGAGTTAAAGTTAAAAATGTTTTCTCCTTGAGTCCTTTTCTTCCTTTCATCTTTAAGTAGCTAAATTGAGACCATATTTCTTTTTTTTTTTTTAAAGAGAATTTATTTTTTTTTAAAGATTTTATTTATTTATTGAGAGAGAGAGAGAGAATGGTAGAGAGCATGAGAGAGAGGAAGGTCAGAGGGAGAAGCAGACCCCCTGCTGAGCAGGGAGCCCGATGCGGGACTCGATCCCGGGACTCCAGGATCATGACCTGAGCCGAAGGCAGTCGCTTAACCAACTGAGCCACCCAGGCGCCCCTTGAGACCATATTTCTTAAAATGTATCCTATCGTCTTTTTACAATGCCTGAGAAGAAATCATTTCAGCGAAAAAGTCATCTTCATTTTCTACCCAATAGCTCAGCACCTCACCAACCTATATGAAAAGTCTCCAAAAAAATCATTTCCTATTTATTTGAAAACTGAACAAAGTTACTATAAAACTGGCCCCCTCCTTTAAGATACACACAGAATCAAGAGATCACATTTTAACATAGCGCTAAATATCTGTATAATTGCACCTGCAATATTTCAAACAACAGAGAGAGCTGTGACTAAGGCCAGGCACTGTCCTGAGGCTTTTTTATTTTTCTTTTGTAAGTTTTCATTTTTCAAAACTATCTTTCAATTTTTCACTTTGCTGCATTTTCTCTTGTCTCATTTTTCAGACTTTGCCCAGTCTATACCATCACTGTCAATGGTTACAGTCCACTTTTATTATGGTCCCTTTCCAGTTCCACCTAAGTAATGCTCAGACCTCTTCTCTCAGCATCGAATATCACACACACATTCACCATACGGTACTAATTGCTTCGAGAATTTTCCCGCTATAACGATGTGATCCCACTTTGACTGTTTTAGGTTCAGCGAGGGAGTGTTTTACTTTTTATCAGATGGGGTTTTTTTAAATTTACCCAGAGACTTGAAAGCTAAAAATTTTGTCAATCAAATTCTAATTTACTCTAAACAATGTCAGATAGCTATTTTGATTTATTTTCTCAACAAATAAGTTGATTGACTCTATTCGTTGTTTTACTGCTTAGATACAAAATGCCAGTGTCAAAAGACTATTGACAGAAAATTCCAACTCAATTAAAGTGGGTTGTTTCCAATCTATACATATTAACTTCAAAAACTCAGAGTATGAGTTGGATAGCCCTATTACCTTCATACTTGCATCTCTAGTCAGAGGTGCTTGGCTTTTGAAGTTGAAAGACCTGGATTTACAGCCTATCTCTATTACTTACTGGCCGTGTAAATTACTAATTGTGTAAGTTAATTAACCTTTCTAAACCTTCAGGTTTTCTCACCTGTAAAAGTAAGATAATATCTGGCTCACCAAAATGTAAAGTTCTAATGAGATCATCTATGTAAAAGCATAATAGTACAGTATTTGTTAATAATTAAAGCAATTAGAGTATTACCAATAAGCCTAAGCCAAATATGCTGAGGCATCTATCACAGAAGAAAATTCAAGTATTTATTATAGACGGATGGATCTAATCTAATCTAATACAATCTAGCCTTTGTTTCCCACTTCGGACTTTAACTGCAAGGATACCAAGTTTTCTATTCCTTTTATAAGCTTTGCAAATTTACAAGAAGTTCTGTGTCTTGTTAAGTATAGCTCTTTCCATAAAATGTTAATATGCATATCTGTAAAGTAGATGAGTAGAAAAGGTGAATACAACAGATTATGAGTAAGAACAATATACATAAAGGTTATACATAATCATCAGGAGAAAAGGGGGCCCCTGGATGGCTCAGTCAGTTAAGCAGCCGACTCTTGATTTTGGCTCAGTTCATGATCTCAGGGACATGAGATCAAGCCCTGCATGGGGCTTCGCACTGAGCACGGGGTCTGCTCCCTCTTCCTCTGCTCTCTCTTCCTCCCCCCACTCATGCTCTCTCCTTTCTCTCTCTCTCTCCTCGCATATAAAATCTTTTAAAAAAAATCAGGAGAAAAAGAATAAATAACTTTGAGGTGAATATTTGTTGGTTTTTGTCCACAAGCATCTATTCTTCCTTTTTCTGGGGGAAAAAAAAAACCAACCTAGTCATACTTTGGATGAACCATTCACCCCTACTGTTAGCCCATGTGCTTATAGGAAGATAGACTCTACTGCCCCACCTGATAATCAATGCATCCCACTGGCCTGGACACAATAATTTTTTCAGGTCTGGGCATCTCATCCAGTTCAGGCCAATGAAGATGATTAAAATTCAATTATGGGATTTTTTTTTTAACTCCTGAGGACACTGAACTTTTTTCTTCATCTACTTGAGTATCATAATGATGCAAGCATAAGAATGTCAGAGGTCTAGCTGAAAACACAGTCTGAAAATAAAGCCACTTCTGAGGAGGCAAACTGAGATCCATCGAGGCAAAGGGGCAGGATTTGACAGCTGAATAAAGCTGCTTATGGGAGCCATATGTTCCATTTTTTGCTTACGTCAGTTGGATTGGGTTTTATTACTTGCACCTAAAAGAATACTAACTTATTTAGGTATTATTTGCAGGATGATGGATAATCCTGATTTTTCCCAAATGCTTCATCTGCATGGATGTATATTTTTTTAAAAAGTACTAATTGCAATGGAATTCTTTTAATGTGTATTAAAAAAAGAGAGGAATCTAACAAATAATGCCATTATTTTGTGGTGAGCATTATTTGGAACGAAACTAAAATTTTAAAAAATGAGCGACTAACAGTGATATAAACATTAAATAATGTTATTAGTGATACATAAATAAAAATCATGAAGGTATAATTGGATAAGGTGGGAAACTATGGATTATCCAGAAGTTGAGAGAAGACTATACCCACTGAACCTTCTACATATAGATGTCGCTACTACTTATAATTATAGGCCTGGATGAAGTAAGTGCTAAATTAAAGTGGGGCATCCAGTGAATAGGACTTACTGGTATTAGAAGCAGAGAAAGGAGTTGCCAAGGGATGAAGAGAAGGGAAGGGCTACAAATATGAAAACTCTACCACATCCTTTCTGTATCTTTCTAAGTCAGAGTCCTCACTGTATCACTGAGTCTCTGTCATGTAATTTGTTACAAGCTTCCTTGAAGGGACTCTCAAACATGAACAAAGTGAAAAGAACATTCCCCCTACACAGCTTCTGGGCTACTATGACACAAGATGGGTAGCTGCAGAGTACCTAGAAAACAGTCTTCGTAGGATTAGATTTGGAGCCAAGAGATTTGGGGCCTTATTTCAGTGCACAGCTTTGCTTCTAGCACTGGCCAAGGCCTCCGGTGGAAAGGTCAACAATTTCTTCTCATGCTCTGTCCTCAGGGAATGTTTAATAACTGTTTTTGAAGAACTTACTTTTTCAGATGTGAACACAGCATCCTTAGCACTAGGCAGACAGGCCTGGAAACTAGAGGCCAATTAAATTACAAATGCATTTGTCACAACATATGTGTAGGTGTTAACTCAAAATTTAAGCCTCAAGAACTTGATCTTTTTAGTTTAAACACCAGAGAATGCTAGGAAACTCATTTATTTATTCTATATATTTGAAATCAGAAATAAAGCAATCTTTATTATAAATGGTGCTAATTGTTTCAAGATGAACCAACTCGTTCAATTTCAGTTCCAGTACTATGTAAGCTAGTAGTTCTCAATGCTGGCTGTGTAAAAAAATTTATCGGAGAGTTTTTTGTTTGTTCATTTTGTTTCTTAATGGTGATACCATGGCTCCATCTCTTAGCAATTGGATCAGAATCTCAGGGGGAGGGTGTAGGTCACAGTATATTTCAGCACTGTATTCTGAGTGTGCTGTGTAAACACATTAATTCTTAAAACTACAAACAGTTTAAATATAATACAATTTTTGTAGCTAGTTTTTCCATTTCTTAACTTACTTTTTAAAAATATATCAAGGCTCTTTTAAAAATAAATAGATGTGATCAAGGCTTCTCTTGATATCTGAAAGGCCCTCTCTCAGCTATTTAAATCTTGCCCTAGCCAACCTTGCCTCCTTTCTGTGCTGTTCACCTTGCTAATCTCTAAGGAGCTACAGAACCCTTCCAGGGCATTAAAGATGGCCACAAATTTTCAACACTTCTACCATGGTGGGGTCTATTCCTCCCATTCCTCTTGAATCTGGCCTTGCTTATAACTCTTTTGACCAGAGGAATCTTGGAAAAGTGATGCTGTGTCAGTTCCAGACCTGGTCTTTAAGAGCCCCAAACCACCATTTAAGAATTGCGATCACCATCTTCATGGGACAGGTCACAGGGAGAGGTTCTGAGATTCTGTGCAGAGGGAGAGAGTTTCAGATATACTCTGTCATCCTGTCACCCCCACTGAGATTCCTGTCACCCCCACTGAGATGCATAGAGTGAGGCCATCTTGTACCTTCTTGCCCAGTCCAGCTGAGTGACCCCACTTACCACCGTGTGGAGCAGAAGAATCACCTGTCTAAATTCCTGACACACAATATTACAATATATAATAAAATTGCTGTTTTAAAACACTGAGTGTAAAGCCTAAACCCAGCAGGAGAAGAGAAATAATAAAGATCAGAGCAGAAATCAATGAAATAGAAACCAAAAGAACAGTAGAACAGATCAAAGAAACTAGGAGCTGGTTCTTTGCAAGAATTAACACGATTGATAAACCCCCGGCCAGACTTATCAAAAAGAAAAGAGAAATGACCCAAATAAATAAAATCATGAATGAAAGAGGAGAGATCACAACCAACACCAAAGAAATACAAACAATTATAAGAACATATTATGAGCAACTCTATGCCAGCAAATTAGATAATCTGGAAGAAATGGATGCACTCCTAGAGATGTATCAACCACCAAAACTGAACCAGGAAGAAACAGAAAAGCTGAACAGACCCATAACCACTAAGGAAATTGAAACAGTCATCAAAAATCTCCCAACAAACAAAAGCCCAGGGCCAGATGGCTTCCCAGGGCGATTCTACCAAACATTTAAAGAAGAATTAATACCTATTCTTCTGGAACTGTTCCAAAAAATAGAAATGGACGGAAAACTTCCAAACTCATTTTATGAGGCCACCATTATGTTGATCCCAAAACCAGACAAAGACCCCATCAAAAAGAAGAATTACAGACCGATATCTCTGATGAACATGGATGCAAAAATTCTCACCAAAATACTAGCCAATAGGATCCAACAGTACATTAAAAGGATTATTCACCACGACCAAGTGGGATTTATCCCTGGGCTGCAAGGCTGGTTCAACATCCGCAAATCAATCAACGTGATACAATACATTAACAAAAGAAAGAACGAGAATCATATGATCCTCTCAATAGATGCAGAAAAAGCATTTGACAAAGTACAGCATCCTTTCTTGATCAAAACTCTTCAGAGTATAGGGATAGAGGGTACATACCTCAATATCATAAAAGCCATCAATGAAAAACCCACAGCAAATATCATGCTCAATAGGGAAAAACTGAGAGCCTTCCCCCTAAGGTCAGGAACACAGCAGGGATGTCCACTATCACCACTGCTATTCAAGATACTACTAGAAGTCCTAGCCACAGCAATCAGGCAAGAAAAAGAAATAAAAAGGCATCTGAATCAGCAAAGAAGAAGTCAAACTCTCACTCTTTGCAGATGATATGATACTTTATGTAGAAAACCCAAAAGACTCCATCCCAAAACTGCTAGAACGCATACAGGAATTCAGTAAAGTGGCAGGATATAAAATCAATGTACAGAAATCAGTGGCATTCCTATACACCAACAACAAGACAGAAGAAAGAGAAATTAAAGAGTCGATCCTATTTATAATTGCACCCAAACCATAAGATACCTAGGAATAAATCTAACCAAAGAGGCAAAGGATCTGTACTCAGAAAACTATAAAATACTCATGAAAGAAATTGAGGAAAACACAAAGAAATGGAAAAACATTCCATGCTCATGGATTGGAAGATATTTCACAAATATTGTGAAAATGTCTATACCACCTAGAGCAATCTACACATGTAGTGCAATCCCTATCAAAATACCATCCACTATTTTCAAAGAAATGGAACAAATAATCCTAAAATTTGTATGGAACCAGGAAAGACCTCGAATAGCCAGAGGAGTGTTGAAAGAGAAGCAAAGCTAGTGGCATCACAACTCTGGACTTAAAGCTCTATTACAAAGCTGTCATCATCAAGACAGTATGGTACTGGCACAAAAACAGACACATAGATCAATGGAACAGAACAGAGAGCCCAGAAATGGACCCTCAACTCTATGGTCAACTAATTTTCGACAAAGCAGGAAAGAATGTCCAATGGCAAAAAGACAGTCTCTTCAACAAATGGTGTTGGGAAAATTGGACAGCCACATGCAGAAGAATGAAACTGGACCATTTCCTTACACCACACACAAAAATAGACTTCAAATGGTTGAAAGACCTAAACGTGAGACAGGAATCCATCAAAATCCTAAAGGAGAACACAGGCAGCAACCTCTTCGACCTCACCCCCAGCAACTTCTTCCTAGAAACATCGCCAAAGGCAAGGCAAGCAAGAGCAAAAATGAACTATTGGGACCTCATCAAGATAAAAAACTTTTGCACAGCAAAAGAAACAGTCCACAAAACCAAAAGACAACCGACAGAATGGGAGAAAATATTTGCAAACGACATATCAGATAAAGGGCTAGTATCCAAAATCTATAAAGAACTTATCAAACTCAACACCCAAAGAACAAATAATCCAATCAAGAAATGGGCAGAAGACACGAACAGACATTTTTCCAAAGAAGACATCCAAATGGCCAACAGACACATGAGAAAGTGCTCAACATTGCTCGGCATCAGGGAAATCCAAATCAAAACCTCAATGAGATACCACCTCACCCCAGTCAGAATGGCTAAAATTAACAAGTCAGGAAACGACAGATGTTGGCGGGGATGCGGAGAGAGGGGAACCCTCCTACACTGTTGGTGGGAATGCAAGCTGGTGCAGCCACTCTGGAAAACAGTATGGAGGTGCCTCAAACAGTTGAAAAGAGAGCTACCACATGACCCAGCAATTGCACTACTGGGTATTTACCACAAAGATGCAAATGTAGGGATCCGAAGGGGTACGTGCACCCCGATGTTTATAGCAGCAATGTCCACAACAGCCAAAATATGGAAAGAGCCAAAATGTCCATCGACAGATGAATGGATAAAGAAGAAGTGGTATACATATACAATGGAATATTATGCAGCCATCAAAAGGAAGGAGATCTTGCCATTTGCAATGACGTGGATGGAACTGGAGGGTGTTATGCTGAGTGAAATAAGTCAATCAGAGAAAGACATGTATCATATGACCTCACTGATAGGAGGAATTCTTAATCTCAGGAAACAAACTGAGAATTGCTGGAGTGGTGGGGGGTGGGAGGGATGGGGTGGCTGGGTGATAGACATTGGGGAGGGTACGCGCTATGGTGAGCACCGTGAATTGTGCAAGACTGTTGAATCACAGACCTGTACCTCTGAAACAAATAATACATTATATGTTAAAAAAAAAAAAAAAAAAGAAGATAGTAGGAAGGGAAAAATGAAGGGTGGGGGAATCAGAGGGGGAGACGAACCATGAGAGACGATGGACTCTGAAAAACAAACTGAGGGTTCTAGAGGGGAGGGGGTGGGGGGATGGGTTAGCCTGGTGCTGGGTATTAAAGAGGGCACATTCTGCGTGGAGCACTGGGTGTTATGCACAAACAATGAATCATGGAACACTACACCAAAAACTAATGATGTAATGTATGGTGATTAGCATAACATAATAAAATAAATAAACAAACAAAGAAACACACTTTCCAATTAAATAAATAAACCACTGAGTGTTGGGACAGTTTGTCACGCAACAATAGGTGACAGCTCCAAGTGTGGGCCGACTGACCCCGAGCATCAGCATCACCAGGGAGCTTCTCAGACATGCAGGGTTTTTGGCTGGACCCCAGACCTACTGACTTAGGATCTACAATTTACTAAGATCCCTAGGTTATCCGTATGCACATTTAAACTTGAGAAGCACTGGTTTAGACAACCTTTGGTGGCCAAAGGAACTGTAGTTAAGCTGCAGACTGAGTGCAGTTCTCAAATCAAGTAAGTGGGATGAGCATTTTTGATTCATATCCAATTCCACACACTGCTCTGTACAAGGCACTGGCTCAGGCACTGTGAAGATGAAAACTAAGATGGCCTTGCCATCTGTCTATTTGATATAATCCTTTTCAGTAGTATTCCTTAGTTCCTTTCCTTTGAAAGCTCCTTGACGGGCAGAACAAGTCTTAAACCACTTTGAAATTCCCAAAGTACCTTTCACAGAACTGGGATTTTAAAATTCTTAATTGAATTGATGGAAGAAAGGGCTAAAAAGAACAAAACAAAACTGCACCAGCCTGTTAAAAATGGGAGGGGGGATCTTATGTCTACTTTTAATAGACTAAGTGTAAAGGAAATAGAATGCTATATGTTTTATAAGGTTTCTTTTTCTTACTTTTTTTTTTCCATTTAAGCTTTCCTTTGCATCCCCATAAAAGTCATTATTCAAACAAGTACTAGTAGCTCATTTAGGGCAGTTTGTTATATAGTACCAACTTTGTCAGTTATGAGCATCTACTACATCTCAGGTGCCACCGGAGGTGTTCAAGACCTAGCCCTGCTCCCCAGGTGCAAAGTCCAATAAAGGAGACCAAGTCAGAAACAATAATTTCAATAGAATACAGACTTAGGATGAATTGACTTATAATTTTTTGCCTTTACAATGAACAAAAGTGATAGGCATTCAGTAGAAAGTTGTACTTTGAATTTTGATCTTTTCCTGGGCTACTGATATACAGTACAAACCTCTCTCCTGAGGCTGCGCAGGGGCAGTGAACCCATAGCTCCCAGAGGGTAAACAATTGATACACTTAAAAACCACTTTGTACCCTACAGCCACTCTGTTTTTCACTTTCATTACAGCATTCAATAAATTACATGAGATATTCAACAACTTCTTATAAAATAGGTTTGGTATTAGATGACCTTGCCCAATTGTAAGCTAATGTACAGGGGTACCTCAAAGATACTGGGGGTTCAGTTCCAGGCCACCACAATAGAGCAAAAATTGCAATAAAAAAGTCAAATAGATTTTTGGTTTCCCAGTGCATATTAAAGTTATGTTTATGCTATATTGTAGTCTATTAATTGCACAATAGAATTATGTCTAAAATATGTACATACCTTAATTTAGAAATGCCTTGCTAAAAAGTGCTAGCCATCATCTGAACTTTCAGTGAGTTGTAATCACTGATCACAGATCACCGTAACAATTATAATAAAAGTGAAAAAATTTGAGATATTGTGAGATTTACCAAAATGTGACACATAGACATTAAGAGAGCAAATGCTGTTGGGTAAATGGAGCCCATGGACTCGCTCGACACCAGGTTGCCACGAACCTTCAATTTGTAAAAACACAGTATCTACAGAGCACAATAAAGTGTAGCATAATAAAATGAGGTATGCCTACAAGTCTTCTGAGGACACTGATGGTAGGCTAGGCTAAGCTACGGTGTTTGATAGGTTAGATGTATTAAATGCATTTTTGACTTAATGATATTTTCAACTTATGGGGTTACAGAGACATAACCCCATCATAAATTGAGGAAGACATGTACAGAAAGGCACATATAGTCTTGTGGCGGGTAGGGATCTTAAAGAGTTCCACATAATTACTCCTTTTGCCTAATGTTTCGATCTATAATAAAATACGAAGTTTTAGAACCAATAGTGATGGGAAGCTCACTGCCTCCTGAGGCAGCCTGCTGCATTTGTGAATAGCTCAAATTTTACTGTTTTCTTATATTTAACTAAAAATCTAAGTCCCTTCTACTTATTGGTCCCAGGTCTATCATCACAGAGGCAACAGAGAATGAGCAATGCGTGTCTGATGGCCTCACTCTTCTCAGGAGTACAGACCTATGGGTGAAGGAGAGTGGAAGTGAGAGGAGGGGGATTTGAAGTACTCAAAATGAAAATTATACAAAGTCAATTCCAAAACAAACAAAAGGAAAGGGAAATCAAACCAGAAAAAAAAAATAAAGGAAAAAGAGAGAGAGAAAGAAAGAAAAAAGAAAACCAGTAAGATAACTCAGCACTGCTGTGTCAATTTCTTTGGCAGAGCCATGCTGACTCAGAACGAGTACACAGAAAGAAGTTTAAAGACCCAGAGCTTGACATACATAGCAAAAAGGTATGGGAACATCTTGATTTTAACTCAATAACTACAATAAATATTCTGTGACTACCTACTGTTACCCACTTAGGTAAGAATTTAAGAAAATACTATTATTCTTTGGAAATAACTTGCTTATAAAACTTTCTATTTCCTGTCAGTTAAACTAGACTCCAAAAATGACTCACACACATAAATCTTACTTCACGGAAAAGTCTTACCTTTACAAACTTTGCAACAGCTATGAGACAAGGTAATCTGCTGAGATTCTGGACAATCCAAAGCCGGACAGCCAGAACTTTCAACCAGCTTCATGGTTTGGTCCTATGAGACAACAGAAAATAAATCCTTCAAACCTCTGAATTTGGACATACTAAGAAGTTCCTAGACCCAGCATCTGAGAAGGCTCTTCATCCACAAGAGAAAAATTTTCATCCTGAGAACCTTTGCCTAGGTCACACGCTCACTCACAAAATGACATTAAGTCATAACTGGAAAGCCTTTAAAACGGACCAGCAGGTCTGGGAATAGGAGCATAACACATTGCAGCCATATAAATAACTTGCCAAACATCTAGGGAATCCTAAAAAATTCTTTTAGTTTTATAACACATTTGCACATCCAGATGATAACTGTGGCACAAATACAGCTTGAATTAGATCAGTGGCTCACATTGAAAAAAAACCAATAAATAAAAACTGAGCCTTTTGGACCCCAGCTCCGCCCTCGAGCGAGGAGGTTGTGGCGTCAGCTGGTTCCAGGCGTTTCGAGCTCCAGACAGGATGATCGAGGTTGTTTGCAACGACCATCTAGGGAAGAAGGTCCGCATTAAGTGCAACACTGATGACACCATCGGGGACCTTAAGAAGCTGATCGCAGCCCAAACTGGCACCCGTTGGAACAAGATCATCCTGAAGAAGTGGTACACGATTTTTAAGGACCATGTGTCTCTGGGGGACTATGAAATCCATGATGGGATGAACCTGGAGCTTTATTACCAATAGAGCAGAATTCCTTCCCCTTGTCAAGTGCCCTGCCTTACCCTCCCCTCTCCCCTTCCCTTCTTCCCCCCACCCCCTCCTCTCCCACCCTCACCCCCACACTGGTATGGATGCTTGTTTTTAAAAACTTATGTTAATAAAATCTTAGAAGTTGCTAAAAAACAAAAAAAACTGAGCCTTTTAAATATTCTCATTCCAAACTTTTCTAGACTATTATGAAGAGATTCTGACAGGTGATTAAGGTAAGGAATATTGGGGACCACTCCCCAAACCATAAAGGAAATGAAGGCAGGATTTGGTTGGCTTTTACACTGTCAACTTCCTATCTCTTAAGAACAAGGGTCATTAACTAAAGCAGCATATAAGCAATAAAATGTTGGAGCTTGTAGGCTTCCATTTTAATACTGCTCTAAAGCTTAAATTTTTAGATGTCATTTCTATTAAGTACTACTCTTGTGGAAGAAGTACTCATTTCAACATTTCCATCTTCCTGGAGTATCTATAGAAAAGAGATCATGATTTGAAAATGATCTTACCAAGAACGTGGCAGGACCATACAATCCTGTAATTCTACTTCTGGGTTTTTTTCCTCAAAAAAAAAAAAAAAAAACCAAAAACACTAATTCAAAAAGACATATGCACCCTGATGCTTACTGCAGCATTATTTACAATAGCCAAGATGTGGAAGCAACCTAAGTGTCCAGTGATAGATGAATGGATATAGAGGATGTGAGACAAACAGATGAGGAATATTACTCAGCCATAAAAAAGAAATGAAATGTTGTCATTTATGACAACATGGATGGACCGAGGAAGTATAATGTTAAGTGAAATGTCAGACAGAAAAAGACAAATACATATAATTTCACTTACATGTGCAATCTAAAAAACGAAACAAAAACAGAAATAGACTTGTAAATACAGAAAATAAACTGGTGGTTGCCAGAAGGGAGGGGTGCTGGGGATGGGTAAAATAGGTAATGGAGATTAAGAGGTACAAATTCCCAGTTATAAAACAAATAAATCACAAGGGTGAAAAATACAGCATACATTGTATGATTACAGATGATAACTACACTCGTTGTGGTGAGCATTTCATACTGTATATAATTGTCGCATCACTATGTTGTACACCTGAAACTAGTGGAATAGTGTATGTCAAGTACACTTAAAAAAAAAATTGAGTGGTAGGAGACATGGATCTAGTGAAGTCAAATGCTAGTCTTCCTTTGGTTTGACAATACTATACATCCTGGTAATCTTATTTTCAGAACCACAGTGTTTCCAGTGTCACTATTAAAGTTACAGAACCCCAAGACACACTTTCAAGGCCACAAAAGTGAAAATAAAGGAAAAAGGAAGGACTAGTGTCGACAGCCCAGGAAATAAAAGCTTGAGAGAGCTGTGAATTGTGTAAAGGTATAAATACAGAAACTAAGGGGCCTGAAGGGAAGGGAAACAATGGAAGTTCTTAATGTCAAGACTTCAGTCTGGGGCGCCTGGGTGGTGCAGTTGGTTGAGTGTCCCACTCTTAATTTCAGCTCAGGTCGTGATCTCAGGGTCATGAGATCGAGCCCCCCATGGGGCTCCACACTCACCACGGACTCTGCTTAAGATTCTCTCTCCCTCTCCATCTGCCCTTCCCCTACTTGTGCATGCTCTCTCTCTTTCTCTAAAATAAATAAACAAATCTTAAAAAAAAAAAGAATTTAGTTAAGAACTCCAAAAACATATGATAATCTGGTACAACTGGGCTGTATGATCAATAGCCACTAGCTACATGGAGCTCCTGAATACGATAAACATAAAATAAACAAGATTTTGTAGGATTCGTGTGACAACAGAATGTGTAATATTTCTTTAAGAATTTTATGTTGATTATGTGTTAAAATGATCATATTTTGCACATATGGGGTTAAATATAGAAAAATTAGAACAATAAAAATTATTATTTGTGGCTTACATATTTCTATTGGACAGCAGAGCATTAAAGAGGAAATGATGCCTTTTGTTTGAGTAAATAAGAGGTAACATTTGTTCATTCACTCAGTATTTCCTTTCAGAGTACAGGCACACGCAGAGTTGTCTATATACAGACCTCTCACTAACCCATTTTAAAATGAAATCATTTCATACTATCTTACAATCAGACAGGCAACTATTCCAATAAATTTCTAAGCCATAATTGTCAGTATTATGAGACACACTGGTCAGATGAAAAGAAGACACACAGACACACACACACGCATTGAGAAATTCCAAATGCCCTCAAGATATTTAAATTTAGAGCTGATATTTCAAACCAGCTGACAAAAGTTTTCCACCTTCCTTGAAGTAACTTTCCTCTGCTTCCTTTTTCTTAATTTGGAGTTACTAGCCCTCACTCTAGGTCTTTCAACCCTTACATTTATAGTGGGACCTACTTCACTCAAAACGGTGTTGGTGTAGGGTACTTATAGGGGACAGTCCATCTTAATATACAGGTTTGGGAATTCATGTTAGTGTTCCTATACTTGAGATCTCTTGTCTTTAAGATGGTGACCTGCACTATAGGAAAGCTGACTTAAAGCCAAGAGAAGCAGCTCGAATACTGATAATGGGCATGAAGAAATCAGACCTCTCAGAGTCTAGAAACCAAATCTGTCACAGGCTCGCCTCCCTTACGTTTCCTCCTTGCTTATCCCAAAGGACTTCCAACCTCAGATGCATGAAGTGGAGAGCCAGCTTCTTTCAATTTATTGTGGCAAAATTCTTAGGATTTTCCTTTCCCTGACACTGAATAATCATATAAATGCTCACAATTTATTGGTGGTGCCAGCAGCATTTTCTTTTTCTATGTAATCTATGCATACTAAATCATCCCCAAAATCCATTTAAAGAAAAGGCATTTGAAGAGAAAAATTAGGGATCAAAATGTAAAGGAAACTCTAAAGCAGAAACTTTATATGCAGAGTTTCCCTCAGATAGGATATGGCTTGCAATATCACATTATGGTCAAGAAATATATTATAGTTTATAAAAGGCAAAGATGAAAAGTTTTATGAAACATACTTTTTCAATTAGTAGATCAAGCAGCAGAGATAAAAACACTCACATCTGCTTCTGAAGCATACTTGAGGAGGCCATGGCAGTAAATTTATAAAGAATTCCCCCTTCAAATCATTTAAAATATTCTTACCAAAGGGATTAATAACAATATCCATCTCATCTCCATCCAACAGCTAATTTTTATTAGGTAATTTTTATGATTTTCCACTGAACTGAATGATATTTGTCACATGGTCAAAAACCGTATGTGACAACAGGCTGAGTCCAACTTTTACATTTTCTTCACAGGAGTTAGTTTGAATTTGGAAATATAAGACAACTTCATAAAACTTTAATTGGATAAAGCAGTATTTTTGTTTATTGGGGAAATTACAGCCATTAATTTACATATTTAAAAAAATGGGAATTTCTATTTGAATTATAATTAATATCTTAAATTTTTTCTTTGCCTTAAATGTTTGAAAGGTATTACAGGTGTGACATTTTAAGGAAATATTTACTGTTTACATAATAAAGAATTTTGAAAGACCTATGAAGAGCTTCCTTACCTTGCACTCATAGAGAACACATACTCCAGAAGAGGAATAAACCGTATTTCTCTCTCCTTCAAAGTAGGTCCGTCCTTGAAATTGGCATATTGCTTTGGAATAAAAAAAATACACATATATTTATTTTTAATTTTCTTTAGGAAAAATAGTTGGGAAGTGTTCAGATTATAGTTCACAAGGTCTTAAGCCTTTTCAAAGTGTCTGAATAACCATAAACCTAAATTCAATCTAACTTAAGGCACATGTAGCATCCAGTTATTGTTATGCCCATTAAGGTCAGAGAGTAAAATAATGTACAAAAAGGATAAGGACAATGACAAGTCAGGAGTAGACTCTAAAAAAAGGGTGCCAATGGGCAGACTCTCAGATGACTTGTCTACTAGATGATGTAGTCCTTAGGGCATATTAAGCAGATGTCTGGAGCAGCTACGAATCAGGGCAACACAAATATGAAAAAAAAAGTGCATTTTTTTATATGCCATTTCAGAATTTTAAAAACAAAATTTAAAAGAAGCTATTTTAACTTCAGTACATACATGAAAATTTTATGTTTTATGAGTTAGCACTATTTAGTTTGTAAATACATGTGGATTAGGGCACCCTGCTTAGGATATTGAAAAATCTTAATCTGGGCCTGCTTTGTTTCCATCACCAATTAAATAAAATTTTAAAATAGAACTTCAAAAAAAAAATAGAACTTCAGATTCAATAGGAAAACATTTTTAATTAGTGAAAATACACAGAAATCATCAAATAATTTTTGAGACTTTCAAAATAGTTTCAATTCACATAAACATTTTGCCAGCAGAAATTGCTTGTTTTGAAGGGAATGGTTCACACTCCCCTGCTGACTCATCACCTAACCAGAGACAGCTACCCCCAGCTAATGAAACTTAACCTTCTGGTTTAGTCGCCTTTTTAAGACTCTGAACTAACTTTTGTTTTTGCAACTTTGTATTGTTTTTTGTTTTTTTGGGTTTTTTTGAAAAGGCACTCAATACTGTGGATGCTTTGGAGCTCCATAGCGTCTAGAAAAAGACCAGTGGAAATGATTATCTGATAAGGCTCAAGCAGTTTGTTAGCCTTGTTTACTAAATCCAATTTTTAATTTTAACCATACAGACTTTACAAAATGGATGTGTACATTTTCTTCTAATTCCTTTGTGTGAATTTGAAGAAAGTTTTTCCCTCCAGAATTCACATATTTCCATAACTTTCAAAAGTATCGTTATCTTAGCACTTTGCTTTAATAAATACTATTTTTGTATCATTACTGAAAAAAGTGCCAGGTTGACTCTAATAATTGGTAACAAAGATATTAAATAAATTTTTATCAATATTAAACATATACATGGTTGTACAAATATTCATATTTAAAATGTAAACCAACTTATATCTTCACTGAAAAATTAACCGATTATTTAAAAGCTGCACATTTAAATAATGGAAAGTATGCATGTTGTTAAAATGCCATCCTTCAACTGATCTCTTTACTCAGCTTTTATTAACAAATTTCACTACTTATATATATCACTGGTGAACTGATATCAAATTTTTGGAGTTTGTTAAAAGAATACAACTTACTTGCATAAATTATATTACTTAAAAACTGGGTAAAGTTTGTGTACTTATTAATATTCAAAATGAAACTGCAGATGTGTCAGTTGCATACTATCTGTCATATTACAAATTAAAATAGCATGTGCGTTTACTTAAAGAACCTGACTGATTATAAAATATATCTGTCCAACATGTAATTTTTACATACCCCTCACTTACAAGATCCAGTAACCTCAAAATACCAAGTTATGACACATTGTGCGTTCAGTGATACTTAATAAGTACCACATTTTATAAGATAAAATAAAACTTTCTTAACTTCTCTTCAGCACTTGCCATTCAAAGGTATGTAAGCCTATTTTATTATATGACTTCATAACTGCAGCCTATTCAAGCCCAAGGGTATATCGAAAAAAACTGATATTTCAAGTCTTAGAACAGAAGGGAAAGGAAACTAAAAAACACAAGGGTAAGTCTCCTTATACAAAGTCTTAAGATAATTTAATATTCAGGCAGAGCAGATGGAGCTTCTGTTATAAACTCTTAATTCAAAAGACTCAAATAGGCAACTTGTGGGACAATAGGGCACCAAATGGAGCTTGCCAGAGGGAGAAAGCACAAAAGTGAATGAGATCACAATTGCTTCATTTCCTTTCAAGCAATGAGCACAAACAGGGTGAACATGGCTTAGGGAGAACACGACGTGAGTGATTTTTGCCTTGTTTCTTTATTGATCAGTTGCTGTGATTTCCGTAATTCTGAGGTTTATCCCCAATACCTAGTAAGGCCACTAGGGTATACCTACCCCAGGCTCTTTAGTGGAAAAATGTTAAGAAACCTAGAAAACTGGGGCATCTGGGTGGCTCAGTAGGTTAAGCATCCGCCTTTGGCTCAGGTCATGATCCTGGAGTCCTGGGACTGAGCCCCACATTGGGCTCCCTGCTCATCAGAGAGCTTGCTTCTTCTCCCTCTGCCCCTCATCCTGCTTGTGCTCGTACTTTCTCTCAAATAAATAAATAAAATCTTTAAAAAAAAAGAAAGAAACTTAGAAAATCTATAATCACTGCTAAAAATACTACAAGGAGTCCTGAAAATACCATTAGGAAGTCTCTGGAACTTAGAATTAGTTGAAAGAATAAAGGTCTTATTAATTTATTAATACATTGAACAGGTACATACTCTGAGCTCCTATTATATGCCAGGTAGTCTGCTAGGTAACTAAAATCCAGAGATGAATGAGACACATGATGCATGCCCTCACCATGTAGTGAGGCAGACAGACTCATCCACAACTGACAACAATAAAAGCCAAAATGAAGTCTTATAATTAGAAATTCATAAGTCATATTGCAAACACAGGAGGCTGAGTGGTGAACTTCCGCGACGGGACAAAAGGAAACAAACGGGCTGGTGAAGGACCCAGGCTCTGGCAATAGCGGGAAGTCGTCAGCACCGTGGGGCTAAGGAGCAAGGACAGGAAATTGTTTTACTGGAGCCCTGTATGAGTCAGAGTTATGGGGTAGTGGTGCCTAGAGGGAACCACAGTCAGGAGAGACACAGCTACTGCCAGAAACAGTGCAGCGCAGAGAAGGAACAGGGAAGAAACGTGGCCAATTCTCTCTCCTCCTGCCTTCTAATTTCCTGCCAGTGCCTCCCACTGGCAAAGCCTATCCAAAGCTGGTTGGCAAGGAGACCAGGGTGATGCAGCAGGCTCCTGGGGCAGAGAATAGGGCAGAGAAGGAGAGGGAATGGAAGTGGGATGGAGGGGTGCCCAGGAATAACCAGCACCCAGCACAGGTGGCTATCATATTAAATCATTTTAAACCATGAAGAGTTTATAAGGATAGGTTGCTTAGAAAAGCATGAGAGAGTGGAACAGAGAGCAAATACATTTGAAGAGGAAAAATTGCAACATTTAAAAAATGCAGATCCACTTTAAGGAAAAATAAGGTAGCTGATCAAAATGAGGTCCATATGCAAGCTGAAGGCAAGATGGAGGAACTAAGCTCTGGAGAAATCAAGTGTCCAAACGGGGGGGGGAGGGGGAAGCAGATAAGGCCTGTGCCCAGACTTTAACCAAGGCCAGCCCCTGCAAGTATTAGGGACAAAGCCTCAGAGACAATAATCCCTGTGGCTACCACAATACTGCAAAAAAAAAAAAAAAAATCTCTAGAATTCCCTAACTGAAATGTGTCTACCTGCTTACTCTTCCCCAATAGACTATAAAGTAAAAGAAATCTCTTCCTCCACAAAACAACAAAGGGATAATCATTTTGCTGTATTGATTTCTCCTTTAATTCAATTGCATTCATGTGTTCATAGTCAGAGGCTTCATTCTTTCCTAGCTTTGGTGTGTGTGTGTGTTTGCGCGCATGTGTATATGAAAGCATTAAGTTTCTTATGACATACCTCTGGATTCCTATGCCCCAAATTATTTACCAGCTTTAAGAAGAATTATATCAACAAGGCTACATTTTCAAATACCTATGCTAAATGCTTACTGTGTATATTACAGGCATATTTTTAAGATAAGAAGTTTGGAGGAAGATGGATATTCATTCATTCATATAGGCTTCTCACTTTTCAGACTAAGAAGCTATGCCCCCATGAATACACAACTACCCTTAAGTTATTAATATTAACCAATTTCAAATGTATATTGACTGTGACTCTGGTATATACTGCTGTTTGCATAACTCCAAGGGGATACCATTCATATCATGGTTTATGTGAATTATGACACCCACACTGTCCTGTGCACTGCCTATTCAGCCATAGGTGGGGACATTAATTAGAACTTGGGGAAAGTCAATAGGATGATATAACAAAAGGTATATAATGTTTTACTAAGGCTATATTAAACATTACTAATTACATAATCACTAGCACCATAATGATAAGAGAATCTGCAAAAGCAATTAACATGAATTATTTTCACTTCATTTTCCCCCCACTTTAACAATCAACAAGAAACAGGAAGACAAGAACTGGTACAGATGCAAATTTGAAAGTCATTAGTTATAAAAAGTGAAAAGTAATTTATAGCATAAATTGAGAAGTGGGTAAGTGAAAGAAGCCAATAAAACTCTAGAAGTCCTAAGTTACACATTAAAATCTCGACTGGTCATTAAAATCTCGATTGGTCATTAATACAGAGATAGAAAATGCAGATCCCTCTAATGAGATTTAAATCAACTTCTGCAAACCTTTGCAGAAAGAATCATCCAAATCTACCTAAAAAAATATTTTAGAATATAAAAAATGAAAGGATATATCATATTTCCCTTCTAAACATTTCCTTGCTTTTCCGTTTTATTGCCAGATTGGAATATAGGAGTCTACTTTAAACTTCCCAATTGGTATTGGCACTTTTAAAAATGATCCAGAACAAAATTAAAAGTTATAGATACCAAAAAGAAAATCAATATAATCCACTTAGGTTGAGAAATGGGATTTATGATTTCTTTAAAATTCTCTTTGAAAACACCAGGTATCCATGATCTTTAGATTGTTTAAGCTGCCTATTAATAAGGGCAGAGTTGTAGATAGTAGTGGTTTTTATGCGGTCTTCTTTGAAACCTTGATTTCCTCTGGGAGATCTTAAACACCCCATGTACGATGGCAGTTGTTATATTCTGGGCCAACATGATAGTTATTTGTTAGTGATATACCAATCAAAGCTGTTGGATGAGAAAATATCTCATTAGTTGTAATTATGTATATTTATATTTTTATTATAGATATTTAAAAAGAAAGTACAATAAATGCATTCAAGAGGCAGACTAAGATTCTGTGGAGCCAAGCAAAAATAAAATCTAAAAGTGTTTCAGTATTCTGAAAAGACTCCAATCAGCCATGCTGCATTTTTCCAGGCCACAATGTTTTTTAGTAATCTGGACTCACTTGGAGTCAGTTCTTAACAATACGGTTATAATAAAAGTCTTAAGCAATAACTGCTAAAATTAATTTTTCCCTCTTCTATAATACTTAAATCTCTATTAAAACACTAAGCACATTTTTCCTTTTCTCTTCTAGTTATACACTTTTGTAATCTTTCCTACATGAGGACAGGGACAGTGTCTTATTTGTCTTTGGATCTTATTCAGCACCCAGCCCTGGCCATGCATAATAAACTCTGAAGGTTTGTTGAATTTTTTGGTAAGTTCTCTTCCAGCTTACTGTTTGATGAAAAGCCTGAAAACAAGTGAATTGGACCTCTTTGATCTGCACATTTCCCTTTGCGTATGGCCTTATCCTTTGATTTTGCCTCTTTCTTATAAAGATTCTATAAATTGAGTGTCACGGAAATATTTTGCCCTTGTTGTAAAACGGCACCTTACTTATCACAGCAGCAGAGCTGAAGCGCCTGAAATGGGAGTAGGTGTGCCTGTCAGCTAATGAAAGAAAAATACCAGCTCTTGTTATAACAGTAACTTATTAACATGAATAATACAAGGTAACATGTACAACAGAAGTCAGCTTGGACAATTTGATGACAAAACTCCTCCCTCCTCTACAGAAAGCCAATTTTTATGAGCCAATGCTATTTAAAATAATCAGAATTTCAGAGTGTTTAAATAATTCACAAATTCATTAATTATACATGATTCCTTCCTTTAACTAAATCTCATTAATTGTTTGGGAATTTAGTTGTTTGCAAAGCTAATATTAGAGTTTAGGAAATGAGATCATGAGAGTAGATGTGCAACCCTCCTGTCCCATTTTATATATATCATGTCCTTGGGCTTCTAAAGGACCAAAGAGTGCTTCTCCTAGGGGGCCTTAATTTAGGTCAGTAGCCTATTCTTCCAAAAAGAGAACGGCCCTGAAACACCATAAATCTGGCTGTAGTGAGGGGTTAGGAAGCAAAGAAGGATAAAAATAACTACCAGAATAGAACAAAAGCAAAAATTCTAACACCCTGTCCAAATCAGCCTTTGGGTTACAGGGTTATATACTGGGAAAACGGGAAATGGCTATTTCGAGGATAATAGACAAAGGCCAAGTGTGTAGGTGGAAGGAAGGAGTCAGTGTGTTTTCCCCCCCAATTTAATTTTACCAATTTAAGTGGCAAGTAAGATAAAAAAAAAAAAAAGATATATTCTGGAATTCACTTGATTTAGCTACCTTTCTATCACTGGCCTTATTCTTGATCCTGGCTTATATACCATACATGGAGTCTTTAAAATAAAAACAATGTGATCGATTCATTTAGTCTTCTGGGGGTGAGAAAAATTTAATGAGTGGAGATAAAGATTTGGAGAAAAATACAGCATTTGTGTCAATACATGCATACTATTAAAATGACAGCATGAATACACATGAGGCAACAGGTTTTATCACTTTACAAAGAAAACATAATGTAAACTATAATAAGGAAATGTTCACACATTGTCAGTTTCAAAGCCAGGACTAGAATTCGTCTGACAGTTCTTCTGTATATCTTTTCTTACCACTAAAAATCCAGTGAACTCAGTCAAGACTTGAACACCTAATCTTTGGTTTAACTTTTGGAAAACATCTTTCCAAATGACTAACACCTTTTAGATACATGTTGCTTGGATATTATGGTGTGGAGATGTTGAACATATAATGCTTGTGCATTATAAAGCAGGACCCTATGCATTATAAACCACACAGCTGTGCTCAATTAAGAGACTACAAGTAAAGACCCTGAAACAGTGATGGTGTAGTTTTAAAATAACCTCTTGTGCACACACAAAGCAAAGAGGAAAGTGTTGGGGGAGGGTAGGCCTCTTTTAAATGCAGTTTTCTGAGAGATACGCTAATGAATCCTTCCATAATGAAAGGAATATGAGCCAAGGGAATAGAAGAACCTCAAGGTCAAAGGGAGCCAGCTCCGTGTACCAGACACACAGAAGGGGCAGCATGATGAGGAGGAAAGGGGGAGCAGAGGAAGCAGCAGAGGACAGAAACATTTAAAAGTATACTTGAGATGGAGGAGGAGAAAGGAAAGCAGAAAGCAACAAAAGGCTAAACATGAGAAACAAAATGATTCCATAAAGAGTTTTGCAGGAAGAGTCACAACACCCAGAGGACAAGGGGAGCAGTTATGATAACCTACTGTCCACCAGGTGCTGTACTAGGCAGCTGCCTTCCTGCCTCCAAGAAGCATTCATCCAAGCACTGTAAACAGATGACCACACACACAAGTAACTACATACAACTCAGAGATAGCGCGGGAACAGGAAGGAAGAACAATGCCTTGCAAGAGTGGAACTGGAAATGGTCTACAGAAGAGGAGCATCTGAAAATGAGTACTGAAATGCTTTAGTATGATTTAAGTTGGGGTAAAAGTGCTCATGATATATTCAGAGAATAAAATAGAATAATGCTCATAACAATATACTTAGTATACCTGGATCCTAATGGGCATCTACTCGGGATACCTATATAAGCTGGAACTGATTTATTATAATTGATTTTATAACCAATTTATATGCTCCCAACCTGCTGGGCCAACAGTTCTCAACTGTGGATGCATATTAAAATCACTTGAAGAACATTAAAACTCTGTGCCCCAACTGCCTGCCAGACCAATTAAAAAGAATCTCTAAGTGTCGGACCTGGGTCTCTTTATTTTTTTAAAGCTGCTCAGGCACAGCTAAGCTTGAAAACTATTTGCTATGCAGAGAAAAAAGAACTAGGAAAGAGAAAAATACAATTAACACTTCAATGGGACAGTCACATAGATATTCAGTAGAAGCCTTTTTATCCTATGTTATTTGGATAGTTATTTGGTCCATTGTTTGAAAAAAATCAGTTAAACTGAGAAATCAGAGAAAACAATAAATACGTACTTTAAACATTTTAATTTAAAACACAAATCCACACTCATTCAACAAGGTTTTGAAGTACAACACTTTTCTTTGGTACGGATTCATTGATTGTGCTTCACTGCATACTTGGTTATATAAATAGAACATAGTGTTGCCTACCATTTCTAATTTTTTTAAGTGGACTAAGGTAGATTTGCCAAACAATCTAAAGAGGGATCATTCTAATTCTATTCCACAACACTTTAAGTTGTCTTACATCTAATTCAAGAGCATAATTTTTAGCAGTTTGAGTTTATCAGTGTTTTTCAAAGCACTCAACTCAATTTTTATTTTAAAAAAGTATGTCTTTTCACATTCATATGTCACTGGTTTACATATTATATACATATATGTATTTACGACAATTCAATAACATTACAATTGCAAGACAAATACAGTGGACATAAACAGGTTTAGGGACAACACCTACCTCTTGCTTAGCATGAAAAATCATGTTGTGGGAACATTAAGTATACAGGCTTAGGCTCAAGTTCAATTGAGACCTTTTAAAAAAATTTTTTTAACAGAGCCAGTGGAAATTATAGATGAGTGCTTCTCAATTCACCTGGAGATCCTATTTAAATGAAAATCCTGATCGGGTAGATCTGAGATTCTGCATGTCTAAGTAGCCTCCCGGTGATACAGATGCAGCTGGTCCAGTGATCACACTTTGGGTAGCAAAATTGTAGATCACTGATTATTAGTCCTGCTTCCACATAAGAATCACCTAAGATTGTTGAAAATATCAACATGGGGAACCCAGACCAATTAAATCAGAGTCTCTAGGAGAGGGGCCTAGGCATCAGTGGTTTTTAAGAGCATCCAGGTGATTCCAGTATATGGCTACTGTTGCAAATCACTGTGTAGATTAATCCAACCAGTCAATTCAGTGAGCTTTTAATATAAATCTCCATCCCGGACAAAATCAGAGCATGACTCATAGGATGAAGTTCTGGCCAAAACTATTTTATTCTTACACTATAATTAAGGAAACATCATAAACCTACAGCTCTATTTCCAGGGGTTTTTCTTAACTTCTCAATAATTTACTTATGTTCCTACTTTCAGAAAAAGTAATAAAAGTCACGGAAGTGAAGGACAAGGGACAGGGTGAAGAAGAGGGTGGGGATGACAGAGGCAGAAAGCGAGGCAGAATGCAAGGGCACTGTAAGCCTGGAAATTGAGCCTAATTAAATACAGCTGTGCTTGTATTTGGGACAAAATATTTGTTGAAATACATCACTTTTTCCTATTTTCAGACAATTGCCCCCCTTAGGGGGCTAATTAAGTAAAATTTTCTACAGCTATACTAAATGAAACATTGAGGTTAATATGTAAACTACATTAAGTCTAGAAATAAGAATTAAATTACCCCCAAACTTAACACTTCTCATAATCATATGTCAAAATTTGATTACACTCTTCGCAAAACCTCTGGAATTAAGGAGTGAAAGGGATTCCTATAATATTTCATGACTTTGAAGATGCTATCACGTTTATTGCCGTATTCCTCCTCACCATCATTTATTAAGAAGTAAATTATGGAAACGTTCCTTCTCATCCCCTTAATAAATACCTCTTGAGTAGCTACTATATGCCAGACAGTGCTAAGCACTGGGAACATAGCTGTGAACAGACATAGACCTTGACCTCACAGAATCTGCAATACAGAGGTGGACTCAAGAACAACTAATCAGGCAAATAAAAAATAACTGCACGTAACACTAAGAAAACAATCAAGAGTCTGAGGTACTTAATAACTAGGGGGCCATTTTGGATGAATCAGAATACCTCTGGGAGGAGATGAAATTTTAGTTGGGACCAAAGGCTGAGAGGAGCTAATATGGGGAAGAATGACAGGGAATAAAAAAATTCCAGGCGAAGTGGAAATTAACTTGGCTTATTTGAGAAACTGAATGAATTCCAGCATGGAATTTTCTACTTATCTATTATTACTGAATTCTAGACATTTGCCCTGTGGTCAGACAGTATATTATGTATAATTTCAATTCTTTGAAATTGGTTGAGATGAACTTCATCATCCAGTATATTCAATATTTTAAATGTTGTATGGGAGCTTAAAGGAATATGGAACCTGTACTTTGGGAGCATAATGGTCTATATATGTTTATCAGGTTTAGATTGTTAATAATATTCAAGTGCTCTTATCCTTAATGATTTTTGTGTGTGTTTGTATTCTGTCAATTACTGCAACTTCACTCTGACTATGGATTCATCTATCCCTCCTCGTAGTTCTGTCAATTCGGCATCATATATGTTAAGGTTATATTATTAGGGATATACAAATTTAAATTGCTATGTCTTCCTTGTGATTTGAAATTTTATCATTATGAAGTAACTCTAGTAATACTTTTTGCCTTGAAGTCGACTTTGTCTGATATTAACCAGGAGAAGTCAGCTTTCTTTTCCATGGACTTTTACTGTCCTTTTACTTTTAACCTTTCTGTATTCTTATGCTTTAGATGTGCATCTTTTAAATGGTATAAAGCGGGATTTCATTAATTCAGTTTCAATATATTTATCTTTTAAAATGGATTGTTTAGCCCATTTACAATTAGTGTAACAACTGATCTATTTAATTTTTTAACCTACTATCTTATTTTGTGCTTTCTCTTTCCCTGACTGCACTTTCTTCCCCCCACCCCCACCATTTATAACTTATTTTGGATTGCATATTTTTTCATCATTCCATTCTCCCCTACACTAACTCAGTAACACATTTTAACACATTTAACACATTTTGCTCCTGACCATACTATAATGTTATTATTGTATTTTTTTTTAAATTCTATAAACTCTTAAGTAAGATACTATGAATACAACAGCAAAGGCAAGATCTACCAAAGATATAATTGATAGCAGGACTTCACTAAAATTTAAAACTTCTTCTCTCCAAAAGGAAACATCAAGACTATTAGAAGACAAGCCGTAGACTGGGAGAAGACACATCTGATAAAGGACTGTTATCCAAAACAGACAAAGTACTCTTAAACCTCAACTAGAGGAAAACAATCCAATTTAAAAATGGGCCAAAAGAAATATGCAGATGTCAAATAAACATAAGAGATGCACCACATCATATGTCATCAGGGAAATGCAAATTAAAACAATGAGATAGCACTACACACCTGTGAGAATGGCCAAGATCCAGAACACTGGTAACACCAAATGTTGGTAAGGATGTGAAGCACCCAGAAGTTTCATACATTGCTGGCAGGAAATCAAAATGGTACAGCCACTTTGGAAGACAGTTCAGCAGTTTCTTACAAAACTAAACATACTCTTACCATAGAATCTAGCAAGTACTCTCCTTGGTATTTACCTAAAGTAACTGAAAACTTATGTCCATACAAAAAACTGAACACAGATTGTAGCAGCTTTTTTCATAACTGCCAAACCTTGGATGCAACCAAGATATCATCCTGCAGTAGGTGAATGGAGAAACAACTGTATATCCAGACAATGGAGTACTGTCAGTGCTAAAAGAAATGAGCTATTGGGGAATCTGGGTGGCTCAGTAAGTTGAGAGTCCAACTCTTGGTTTTGGCTCCGGTCATGATCTTATGAGTCATGGGATTGAGTCCCATGTTGGCAAGGCTCCATGCTCACTGGGGAGTCTGCCTGAAGATTCTCTCCCTCTGCCCTTCCCCCTATGTGTGCATGTTATCTCTCTCTCAAATAAATAAATAAATCTTTAAAAACAATAAAGAAATGAGCTATCAAGCCATGAAGCGACATAAAGAAACCTTAAATGCATATTGCTAAGTGAAACAAGCCAATCTGAAAAGGCTACATACTATATGATTCCAAATATATTACATTCTGGAAAAGGCAAAACTATGGAGACAATAAAAAAAAAATCAGTGACTGCCATGGGCTTGAGGGGATGAATGAATAGGCAGAGCACAAAAGATGTTTAGGGCAGTGAAAATACTCTGTATGATAATGATGAATATATGTCATTAAACACTGCCCAAGCCACCAGATTGTAAAACACTAACAGTGAACCCTAAGGTAAACTATGGGCTTTGGGGGATTATGATGTGTCAATGTAGGTTCATCCTTGGTAACAAATGCACCATTCAGATGAGTGATGATGATAATGGGGGAAGCTCTGCATGTGTGGGGTGTGGGGTATCTGGAAAGTCTCTGTACCTTATTCTCAATTTGGTTGTGAACCTCAAACTGCTCTAAAAAAAAAAAATAGTCTTAAAAAAAAGTGTGATCAGTCTATTCATTACTCCCTTGAAGGTAATATTGTCACCTTTTTAGATTTTTCTCTCTGTCTTCAATTTTCTGAAGTTTCACTATATTGTGTCTAGATAAGGATTTATCTTTATTTATCTTTTGTGTGAGTCATTGAGGTATTTGAATCTGCAGATTTGTGTCTTTTATCAGTTCCAGAAAATTCTTAGCCATTTTTCCTCCTTTCTACTCTTGGGACTCACATGAAATGTATATAAACATTCTCCTACATCCTCCCTGTCTTCTTCCTTCTCTTCAGTATATTTTATCTTATTAAAATTTTTTGTTCTGACTTTTAGATAATTTATAACGTATTTTCCAGCTCATTAATTCTATGTATCTCTGTCTATTTGGCTGTTAAATCCATCTTTTGAGGCTGTATTTTTTTCCCAGTTGTATTTTTCATTTTTGGAGTTTCTGTTTTCTTTCTTTCTTTCTTTCTTTCTTTTCTTTCTTTCTTTTTTTTCTTTTCTTTCTTTTTTTCTTTTCTTTCTTTTCTTTCTTTCTTTCTTTCATTCTTTCTTTCTTTCTTTCTTTCCTTCTTTCTTTCCTTCCTTCCTTCCTCCCTCCCTCCCTTCCTTTTCTTTCTTTCTTTCTTTCTTTTTCTTTCTTTCCTTCTTTCTTTCTTTTCTTTCTTTCTTTCCTTCTTTCTTTCTTTTTCTTTCTTTCTTTCTTTCTTTCTTTCTTTCTTTCTTTCTTTCTTTCTTTCTTTCTTTCTTTCTTTCTTTCTTTTCTTTCCCTCTTTCTTTCTTTCTCTCTCTCTCTCTCTCTCTCTCTCTTCCTTCCTTCCTTCTTTCTTTCTTTCTTTCTTTTTGGTCAAATTAGCTATCTTGTTTTCCTGTTTCCTAAAGATAAACCCAGATTTACCTTGTTATTTCTTTAAACATACAGTGAATAATTGCACTATATTAAATATTGGTTAATTCTAATCTGACATCTCTGCAGTCTGTTTTTGTTGTCTGTTATTTCTTCAAGTTCTCATTCTTAGTGTTTTGTTTCATTTTGTGTCTAGTAGTACTTGAAAAAATATTTCTAAGAATAATTGGAAGTTGCGGGGGATGGAGCAAGATGGCGGAGGAGTAGGAGACCTGGATTTCGTCTGGTCTCAGGAATTCAGCTGGATAGGGATCAGACCATTCTGAACACCTACGAACTCAACAGGAGATCGTAGAAAAGAATAGCAACAACTCTTTGAACAGAAAAGCGACCACTTTCTGGAAGGCAGGACGACATGCGGACAAGTGAATCTGGGGCAATATTTGGGAGGATAGACGGTGGGGGAGGGGGCCTCCGTCGGCCGCTTCTGGCAAGTGATAGAGCTCTGGAGCACGAAATCAGAACTTTTAGAAGTCGGCTCCACTGAGGGACATCGCTCCAGTGGCTAAGGTGGGGGGTGGAACCCTCGCGGGACAGTGTGGTCTCAGGACCCTCGGGGTCACAGAAAAACCGGGGGTGCCTGAGTGTGGGCAGAGCTCCCAGGTATCGGAGCAGGGAAGCAGGCTGCAGAGACAGAGCCGAGGCGTGTGCTCTCAGCTCAGGGTTGCCATAAACTGTGATCAGTGACAGTCGGGCCACTGCTCCTCCAGCAGGGACCCACCAAGCGGCAGGTCTGGGGAGACTCCCCTTCCTCCCCCGGGAGGAGCGGCGCAGGAGTGCACCGCAGGGATCTGCTGGGTTTGGTGACTCCACACGGGGTTGGGTGCTAGAGATAGAAACGCTCGGTCACAGGGGGTGTGAGCACAGAGTGTGGCCGGAGACCAGGGACACGGGAGTGACTGACTGCTTTTCTCTGGGGGCGCACTGAGGAGCCGGACCCCGAGTTCGTAGCTCCTCCCGGGCAGACATTGGGAGGCTGCCATTTTCACTCTCGTCCTCCAACGATGTACGGAAAGCTTGCAGGGAACAAAAGCTCCCGAGAACAAACCCGAGCAGATTGCTTAGCCCGGCCCAGCAAGGGTGGGGCAATTCCGCTTCTGGCAAAGACATTTGGGAACCACGGCAACAGGCCCCTCCCCCAGAAGATCAGCACGAACAGCCAGCCAAGACCAAGTTTACCGATCAAGGAGAACGGGAGAACTCCAGTGCTAGGAGAATACTGCACATAGAATTCATGGCTTTTTCACCATGATTCATTAGTCTTTCAAAGTTAATTTTTTTAACTGTATTTTTTTTCCTTTTTCCCTTTGTCAACCAACATCTTATCAAACCTTTTTAAAAAAACATTTTTTATTTTTCATTTTTAGAGTCATATTTTATCCCTTCATAGTAGTTATCCTTATTTTTGGCATATATATATAAATTGTTCTCTCTTTAAAATTTTGAGATACAATTTCTTCAAACAGATCAAAATATACCCTAAATCTCTAGTGTATGGCTTTGTTCTAGTCTCCTGCTTGATCACATTCTCCCTTTTTTCTTTCTTTCTGTTTTTTAATCCTCTTTTTGCTTTTTCCAAACACCTTATCAATTCCTTTTTTAAAATTTCTTATACTTTTCATCTTTACAGTCATATTCCATCCCTTCATCGTATCAACCCTTATTTTGTACATATATAAGTCTTCCTTTCTTTATAATTTTAGGAGGCACTTTCTTCTAACAGACCAAAATACACCCAAAATCTAGTGTGTGGCAATGATCCAGGCACCAGCCTGATCATATTTGATCATGTTCTGTTTTTTTGGTTTTGTTCTGTTTTTGTTCGTTTT
Organism: Callorhinus ursinus; assembly: GCF_003265705.2. Classification (NCBI taxonomy): domain Eukaryota; kingdom Metazoa; phylum Chordata; class Mammalia; order Carnivora; family Otariidae; genus Callorhinus; species Callorhinus ursinus. The sequence goes on along the minus strand of NW_027397106.1, from coordinate 9,365,302 downwards.
ATATTTTTCCTTTCCTTTTTCTTTCTCTTTCTTTTTTCTTTCTTTCCCTTTCTTTTCCCCTGGTTTCAGGTCTTTTCTGATTTGTTTAGAGTATATTTCCTGGGAAGTTGTTAACCTGTTAGCATTTTGTTCTCTCATTCATCTATTCTCCTCTGGACAAAATGACAAGACGAAAAAAATCACCTCAGCAAAAAGAACAAGAGGTAGTACCATCGGCCAGGGACCTACTCAATACGGACATTAGTACGACGTTGGACCTAGAGTTCAGAACCATGACTTTAAAGATACTAGCTGGGCTTGAAAAAAGCATGGAAGGTATTAGAGAAACCCTTTCTGGAGAAATAAAAGAACTAAAATCTAACCAAGTCGAAATCAAAAAGGCCATTAATGAGGTGCAATCAAAAATGGGGGCACTAACTGCTAGGATAAATGAGGCAGAAGAGAGAATTAGCGATATAGAAGACCAAATGATAGAAAATAAAGAGGCTGAGAAAAAGAGAGAGAAACAACTACAGGATCACGAGGGCAGAATTCGAGAGAGAAGCGATACAATAAGACAAAACAACATTAGAATAATTGGGATCCCAAAAGAAGAAGAAAGAGAGAGAGGGGCAGAAGGTATATTGAAGCAAATTATAGCAGAGAACTTCCCTAATGTGGGGAAGGAAACAGGCATCAAAATCCAGGAGGCACAGAGAACCCCTCTCAAAATCAATAAAAATAGGTCAGCACCCCGACATCTAATAGTAAAACTTATCAGTCTCAGAGACAAAGAGAAAATCTTGAAAGCAGCTCGGGAGAAGAGATATGTAACCTATAATGGTAGAAACATTAGATTGGCAACAGACCTATCCACAGAGACCTGGCAGGCCAGAAAGGACTGGCATGATATATTCAGAGCACTAAACGAGAAAAATATGCAGCCAAGAATACTATATCCAGCTAGGCTGTCATTGAAAATAGAAGGAGAGATAAAAAGCCTCTGGGACAAACAAAAACTAAAGGAATTTGCAAACACGAAACCAGCCCTCCAAGAAATATTGAAAGGGGTCCTCTAAGCAAAGAGAGAGTCTAAAAGCAGCATAGACCAGAAAGGAACGCAGACAATATACAGTAACAGTCACCTTACAGGCAACACAATGGCACTAAATTCATATCTTTCAATAGTTACCCTGAATGTAAATGGGCTAAATGCCCCAAACAAAAGACACAGGCTATCAGATTGGATTAAAAAACAGGACCCATCGATATGCTGTCTCCAAGAGACTCATTTCAGACCCAAAGACACCCCCACATTGAAAGTGAGGGGGTGGAAAACCATTTACCATGCTAATGGACACCAAAAGGAATCTGGGGTGGCAATCCTTATATCAGACAATTAAATTTTAAAACAAAGACTGTAATAAAAGATGAGGAAGGACACTATATCCTACTTAAAGGGTCTATCCAACAAAAAGATCTAATAATTGTAAATATCTATGCCCCTAACATGGGAGCAGCCAATTATATAAGGCAATTAATAACAAAAGCAAAGAAACACACTGACAACAATACAGTAATAGTGGGGGACTTTAACCCCCCCCGACTGAAATGGACAGATCATCTAAGCAAAAGATCAACATGGAAATAAAGACTTTAAATGAAACACTGGACCAAATGGACCTCACAGACATATTCAGAACATTCCATCCCAAAGCAACGGAATACACATTCTTCTCTAGTGCCCATGGAACATTCTCCAGAATAGATCACATCCTAGGTCACAAATCAGGTCTCAACCGGTACCAAAAGATTGGGGATTATTCCCTGCATATTTTCAGACCACAATGCTTTGAAACTACAACTCAATCACAAGAGGAAAGTCGGAAAGAACTCAAATACAAGGAGGCTAAAGAGCATCCTACTAAAGAATGAATGGGTCAACCAGGAAATTAAAGAAGAATTAAAAAAATTCATGGAAACCAACGAAAATGAAAACTCAACTGTTCAAAGTCTTTGGGATGCAGCAAAGGCAGTCCTGAGAGGAAAGTATATAGCAATACAAGTCTTCCTCAAGAAACAAGAAAGATCTCAAATACACAACCTAACCCTACACCTAAAGGAGCTGGAGAAAAAACAGCAAATAAAGCCTAAACCCGGCAGGAGAAGAGAAATAATAAAGATCAGAGCAGAAATCAATGAAATAGAAACCAAAAGAACAGTAGAACAGATCAACGAAACTAGGAGCTGGTTCTTTGAAAGAATTAACAAGATTGATAAACCCCTGGCCAGACTTATCAAAAAGAAAAGAGAAATGACCCAAATCAACAAAATCATGAATGAAAGAGGAGAGATCACAACCAACACCAAAGAAGTACAAACAATTATAAGAACATATTATGAGCAACTCTATGCCAGCAAATTAGATAACCTGGAAGAAATGGGTGCATTCCTAGAGATGTATCAACTACCAAAACTGAACCAGGAAGAAATAGAAAACCTGAACAGACCTATAACCACTAAGGAAATTGAAGCAGTCATCAAAAATCTCCCAAGAAACAAAAGCCCAGGGCCAGATGGCTTCCCAGGGGAATTCTACCAAACATTTAAAGAATTAATACCTATTCTCCTGAAACTGTTCCAAAAAATAGAAATGGACGGAAAACTTCCAAACTCATTTTATGAGGCCACCATTACCTTGATCCCAAAACCAAAGACCCCATCAAAAAGGAGAATTACAGACCAATATCCTTGATGAACATGGATGCAAAAATTCTCACCAAAATACTAGCCAATAGGATCCAACAGTACATTAAAAGGATTATTCACCACGACCAAGTGGGATTTATCCCTGGGCTGCAAGGTGGGCTCAACATCCGCAAATCAATCAACATGATACAATACATTAACAAAAGAAAGAACAAGAATCATAGGATCCTCTCAATAGATGCAGAAAAAGCATTTGACAGTACAGCACCCTTTCTTGATCAAAACTCTTCAGAGCATAGGGATAGAGGGTACATACCTCAATATCATAAAAGCCATCTATGAAAAACATACAGCAAATATCATTCTCAATGGGGAAAAACTGAGAGCTTTCCCCCTGAGGTCAGGAACACGGCAGGGATGTCCACTATCACCACTGCTATTCAACACAGTATGAGAAGTCCTAGCCACAGCAATCAGACAACAAAAAGAAATCAAAGGCATCCAAATCGGCAAAGAGGAAGTCAAACTCTCACTCTTTGCAGATGATATGATACTGTATGTGGAAAACCCAAAAGACTCCACCCCAAAACTGCTAGAAGTCATACAGAAATTCAGTAAACTGGCAGGATATAAAATCAATGCACAGAAATCAGTGGCATTCCTATACACCAACAACAAGACAGAAGAGAGACAAATTAAGGAGTCGATCCCATTTACAATTGCACTGAAACCATAAGATACCTAGGAATAAATCTAACCAAAGAGGCAAAGAATCTGTACTCAGAAAACTATAAAATACTCATGAAGGAAATTGAGGAAGACACAAAGAAATGGAAAAACGTTCCATGCTCATGGATTGGAAGAACAAACATTGTGAAGATGTCAATGCTACCTAGAGTAATCTACACCTTCAATGCAATCCCCATCAAAATACCATCCAATTTTTCAAAGAAATGGAAGAAATAATCCTATAAATTGTATAGAACCAGAAAGGACCCCAAATAGCCAGAGGAATGTTGAAAAAGAAAAGCAAAGCTGGCAGCATCACAATTCCAGACTTCCAGCTCTATTACAAAGCTGTCATCATCAAGACAGTATGGTACTGGCACAAAAACAGACACATAGATCAATGGAACAGAATCGAGAGCCCAGAAATGGACCCTCAACTCTATGGTCAACTGATCTTCGACAAAGCAGGAAAGAATGTCCAGTGGAAAAAAGACAGTCTCTTCAACAAATGGTGTTGGGAAAATTAGACAGCCGCATGCAGAAGAATGAAACTGGACCATTTCCTTACACCTCACACAAAAATAGACTCCAAATGGTTGGAAGACCTAAATGTGAGACAGAAGTCCATCAGAATCCTAAAGAAGTACACAGGTAGCAACCTCTTCGACCTCACCCCCAGCAACTTCTTCCTAGAAACATCGCCAAAGGCAAGGCAAGCAAGGGCAAAAATGAACTATTGGGATTTCATCAAGATAAAAATCTTTTGCACAGCAAAAGAAACGGTCCACAAAACCAAAAGACAACCAGCAGAATGGGAGAAAATATTTGCAAATGACATACCAGATAAAGGGCTAGTATCCAAAATCTATAAAGAACTTATCAAACTCAACACCCAAAGAACAAATAATCCAATCAAGAAATGGGCAGAAGACACGAACAGACATTTTTCCAAAGAAGACATCCAAATGGCCAACAGACACATGAGAAAGTGCTCAACATTGCTCGGCATCAGGGAAATCCAAATCAAAACCTCAATGAGATACCACCTCACACCAGTCAGAATGGCTAAAATTAACAAGTCAGGAAACGACAGATGTTGGCGGGGATGCGGAGAAAGGGGAACCCTCCTACACTGTTGGTGGGAATGCAAGCTGCTGCAACCACTCTGGAAAACAGTATGGAGGTTCCTCAAAAAGTTGACAATAGAGCTACCATACCATCCAGCAATCGCACTACTGGGTATTTACCACAAAGGTACAAATGTAGGGATCCAAAGGGGTACGTGCACCCCGATGTTTATAGCAGCAATGTCCACAATAGCCAAACTATGGAAAGAGCCAAGATGTCCATCGACAGATGAATGGATAAAGAAGAGGTGGTATATATACACAATGGAATATTATGCAGCCATCAAAAGGAATGAGATCTTACCATTTGCAACGACGTGGATGGAACTGGAGGGTGTGATGCTGAGTGAAATAAGTCAACCAGAGAAAGACATGTATCATATGACCTCACTGATATGAGGAATTCTTCATCTCAGGAAACAAACTGAGTGTTGCTGGAGTAGTGGGGGGTGGGAGGGATGGGGTGGCTGGGTGATAGACATTCGGGAGGGTATGTGCTATGTGGAGTGCTGTGAATTGTGCAAGACTGTTGAATCACAGATGTGTACCTCTGAAACAAATAATGTAATATATGTTAAGGAAAAAAAAAGAAGATAGCATTAGGGGAAGAATGAAGGGGAGTAAATCGGAGGGGGAGACGAACCATGAGAGACGATGGACTCTGAAAAACAAACTGAGGGTTCTAGAGGGGAGGGGGTGGGGGGATGGGTTAGCCTGGTGATGGCTATTAAAGAGGGCACGTTCTGCGTGAAGCACTGGGTGTTATGCACAAACAATGACTCATGGAACACTACATCAAAAACTAATGATGTAATGTATGGTGATTAACATAACAATAAAAAATTTAAAGAAAGAAAAAAGAATAACTGGAAGTCTAGGATGAAGGTAGATTATTACTCCCGAAAGGAGGTTCATTTTCTTTTACCAAGTGCATAATATGACCTAAACTAAATCCAAGGCTTGAGGCCCCTAAACAACCACAATGTAACTCAGGTTTCATGTCTCAAAGGTGCAGCCATTTAGAATGCCAGTTTATTGGGTTTCCTGTATACTTGCACCTTCTATATTTGCTGGGCTTTTACATCTGTCCCCTTTGCCCCATAAGGCCATAAAAAGGAAAGCTCAAAATTTCCAAGAATGAACAGTCTCTCACAGCAAAAGCAACTTCACTTATTGTTTGCTTCACTGTGCTCTTTTTTGAGTTTCTCTTCATTTTTGTCTGGTAATCTCTTGCTATTTTTTCAACTTTTAGGTGTCTTTATTTTTAAAAAAATATTTGTTTCCTCCTTTCTTAGTTGCTTCCAGAAATGGCTGATTCAAATAACTTAGTCTTCCTTTACCCAAAATAGGAAATTTCACACACCGCTTTCATCTTTTTAATTGATTGAAAACAGAAGAGTATAAACACCCTATTGATGACACGAAGAAACTCTAACATTCAGATTAATCGATAATAACAAAATTTAAATCTACCAAATTAAAAACAAGAACTCAATCCAAACAAACAAATAGAAGCAGGCAACTCTATTAATGGTTGCTAAACAAACAAAGAAAATCTTGACTCCTACAGAAGCCACACTGCCTAAATTATAAGACAAAAATGAAGATTCGAGACCTCTAAAGTGCAAAGTACATACTAGACTAATTCAATATCAAATATATGTTAGGGTCAGCCCTATTAAACAAAAAGTGACAACAATAAAGAGTTAACGTTGACATCTTACATAGATATTTTCTTCATTAAGCCAGTCTTTGCTGGAATGTGGCTCTCACAAATTCAGTAGTAGTCAAAGAGAGACCAGAAAAGAAGTCAACCCCAAATATCTACTACTAGAAATTAATCCAGGCTACTTTCATCACATAATTGAAACTTTTAAATTAATTATTCTTATTGTTAATATTTTGCAAAGCTTAGTTGAATACAATTTTATATAAAAATTATAGAATAAATAAATAGATTTACAGTTAGTCTCCCACTCCCACAAAGTTTTTTTTTAAATTTAATTAATTAATTAATTAATTTGGAGTGTGAGAGGGGGTAGGGACAGAGGGAGAGGAAGAGAGAGAATCCCAAACCAATTCTGCGCTGAGCGTGGAGTCCAATGCCAGGCTCAATTCCAGGACCCAGAGACCATGACCTGAGCCAAAATCAAGAGTCAGACACCCAACTGACTGAGCTCCCCAGAAGTCCCCTCAACGAAGTTAAGAGAAAAATGATATATAATTTAGTACTGACTTCAATCTTATCTATTCAAGCATAAAATTAATGTTTATTAAAAGTAATAGAAAACTTCCCTAATTTACTTGATCAATTCATACATTTTAATTACTATCATAAATAATTATTCTATATACCTATCTACCCATTGACAGATTTACTGTCATGCTTTATTTTTAATGCTGTAATTTATTATCTAAAATTACAGACTTATTTTTTTAGTTATTCAGACTTTTATCAAAATATTTAGAGCTAAAGGCAGTGAAAATGCTTTTTATTCTCTAAAAATATTTACAAATTCTAAAATACTCATGCTGTACTAAAATTAGTTATTAGTTCTAATTTTTCAGAGTACAGTTGCTTTGTTTAACATAAAGCATATCCATTCTTTTAATATTTTATATTAGTCTACGCCTCCCAGGTATACCTGCTGTTTTCTTGGTCATGCACAACTGCTCAGAATACAGCAGTATTGGCCATTCTAATAATTGGGACAATCAAATAGTGTCAGCAAGTGCACATTTAGTTCACAATCAATAATTAGTTATAATAACAAAGACATCTGTTTGTTCTGTTGATAAAACTGCTTCTTTAATAGAGAGACTCAGTATTTGTTTGACCACTCCATCCATATTCTTTTCCAATTTTTCATTGACATCTCTAATAAGACTACTATTATTTTTATTTTAATTCTAAATCACCCATTTTCCTGTGATTGTTTTTTGGCACATAGTTCCTGCTCTGTAACAGTCCTCCATTTGAAATACATGAATCAAGCCCTAAGAGTACTGTCACCTGGCTGCATAATGCCCACAGAGAGAGAATCTTTCTTCCATTCTTGTGCAGGTTCTTATACATGGGTTTTGCTCATTAATTCCATATTGTCATTTAATTATTAAACTAAGTCTTCCTCTCCAATTTTGCATATCCTCCCTTCGTATTGAACCAAAAGAGAGTTCTTGCTCTCCAGGCCCAAACAATCTAATTAAAACCCAGATACAAATGAGGACAAAAACGACAAAAGGTTGGCTACAAAGAAATGTGTGACCAGCTATAAATTAAGATGATGAAAATATGGACCGAATGCTGAGGAACTCAATAACAAAGCCATAGGAACCAGCTGCTACTATTGAAGGAAGGCCTCCTAGCAAACAAAGTTCCAATTTATTCAAGTATGATTTCCTTTGGGAAGCCTTTCCTGTATCACTCGAATGAGAGTTTTCCAGTACTCTTTGGATCCACAGCACTTTCTACCTATCTCTAACATGGCATCCAGCACATTATATTGTAATCACCCCTCACTTGAACTGTAAAGTCTCAAGAAACTCTGTATTAGTGTGTTCATATCTCAAGCATCTAGCCAAGTGCCCGGAACTTAAGAGATTGTTCAGTGAATAGAAAAGTGCCATCTCCTACCTCTCTCCCACTCATTGACTACCATAATTCAGAAACACTGGCATTTAAAGTCTGAGCTCGTTCTGGCTTGGAGGCCTTAATACTTGCTGTTTCCTCTCTATAGAATGTCCCCCCAACACCCCCCATTCCACCCACATCACACATTTTGCATACTCATCCTTCTGATCTTAAATGGTACTTTTCTAGAGAAGGACTTATCAAATTCCAGCATAAGCCCCAAGATTTGCCTCTCACAGCACCTTATACTTTCCTATATTGTTCTTACACAATGTGTAATGATGCGAGTGTGTGTGTATGTATCCTTAACTACAAAGCAAAGCAAAGCAAATCAAAAAACAAAACCAAAGGTCCATGGATTTTTTTTCCAAAGGTGGTTTCAAAAAAGAAAAATGAATATTCTTTATATATCTCAATGGTATGAAATATGAAGTTCCTAGAACATGTTCAAACATCAAGATTAGAATTTCTTTGGTCAAAACAGCTTGTAGTAGTCCTGAGAATTGACTCGGGGTTGATACACTATGGCCCACAGGACAAATCCATCTACCACTCCTTTTTGTACAGCATGAGAGCTAAGAATAGTTTTCACATCTTTAAAAGGCTGAGTGAAAAATCAAAAGAATAATATTTTATGACATGTGAAAATTATATGAAATTCAAGTTTCCGTGTCAGTAAACACGGTTTTGTTGGAATATTATATGCTTGTTTATTTACATATTGTTTACATGCAGAGTTTAGTAGCTGCGAAAGAGAACATGTGACCGGTAAAACCATAAATAGCTATTGTCTGGTCCTTTACAGAAAACAGTTTTCCAACTTCTATTCTACCCAAATTATTATTCTAGGTCACACATGGTAATTCAATTTGCTTTGCTAGTGATTAATTGATTTATGGGCACATAACCAAATTCTGGCCAATGAGAAATGAAAGAAAACCTGTGAAAAGACTTCTGGGAAAAATTTTCTTGCCTTTAAGAGTGATATACAGATACAGAGAGCCGATGTTTCCTTATTCCTCTGGGCGCGCTTTGTCTGGACATAATTCCTGGAATTGTTATCATCGTCTTGCTCAACATACACAGGAAGGTAGAAAACAAGAAGCAAAAAGTAGATAGGATGCAGGCACAACTTTCCTGAGTTGCCCTATGAACTGCTTCTTGCATGATTTCATAAATGTTCTCACTCTCCCCCCCGCCACCAATCTGCATTCTGTAACTTGTAGTCAAAGACACGCACAGCTAAACCCAAAAGTGTAGGCATGGTATTGAACTCTATGGCATGAACTGGTGAAAAAAGAAAACTTGTGACATTTATTATAAGAAGAGGCATCTATATAGGTAAAAATGCAAGATTCAACTGCTAAGAAAAAGAGACTAGAATGATGGATGGCAAGAGGTTTGGAAAAGGGACAAACAAGAAAAAATATATACACACACACACACACACATAATAAATATTAACTACATTTCTGTAGTTTTGGACTTAGTTTCTTCTGTACCCATTACCAGTTGGCATGCTATCCCTCTGTTGTACCAAGGGAAGGTCTAAAATTCACACATACCCCATTTTTCCACATGTGCCTTTGAATTTCAGAGAGAGGCAAGATACACTATAACATGGCATACTAGAATGGCAGCATGTGTCCTGCAATAGCATATGGATAAGAGATAAAAACTCTGATCCAAATGTATGGTGATTAACATAACAATAAAAAAATTTAAAAATAATAAAAAAACTCTGATCCAGGGATATGGTTAATTTATATGATCATATATCAATAATAATAGCTAACACTTCTATGGAGTTTATTATATATCTGGCAATGTTTCAGAATACTCTACATATATTAACTCCAACTCTACCAATAAATCCACTTGACTAACCAAAGTCACTCAGACGGTAAGTAGCAATGCCAGGATTTGAAGCCAGATAGTCTTGCTCCCTGAGTTCAGACTTTTAATCACTATGGTGTACTGTCCCTTATCTGATTCTCAATTTTCTCATCTGTAAAAATGAGGGTTCTTCATCAGAGGAGCAATAAAGTCTACAAAATGTGAATAGAATAGACTAAATTACCAGCACTTAGTACCAGCAAAAAATTAGAAGTCACATTAGCCTTTTCCAGAAACTTCAAACTGATGGACACATTTGTCAATACTGTCATCTTAAATACAAATAACAACATTCATATAGGCTAACAAGATAATACATAAATAAATTGTCCCTTCATACTTTTTTTTTTAGAGAGAGAGAAGGGGGGAGTACAAGTGGGGAAGGGGCAGAAAGAGGAAGAAAGAGAATCTTAAGCAGACTCCACGCCCAGCACAGAGCCGGGTGTGGGGCTCCATCTCATGACCCTGAGATCATGACCTAAACCAAAATCAAGAGTCGGACGCTTAATCGACTGAGCGTTATCCAGGTGCCCCATCCCTTCATACTTCTTTGTGTCTGAACTGTAGTCAAAAACAACAACAAAAATTCAGCCATTTCACTATAGGTATGCTTTCATAAATCACTGGTAAGAGCATTATTTTTCCCTGCACTTTAATCTTTCTAGACAAGGAATTACTCCTTATTTTGTATTTCTTCCTGATCCTATGTTTTATAGAAATAAAAAAATCAAAGATCCTATCCAATATATTCAATAGAGCTTTGTCTCTCTTCTTTAATATTTAAAACACTAAATATTACCCATGCAAAGGAATCAAACCTAAATAAATCACAGCTGGTATTATTATCATTACATACCTATAATGTGGCTTCAAAAGGATCATGTGAAAGACTGAATGTTGAGAAATACTTAGTTTCCATGGCACTATAATTAAATAAAGCATACATTGCTTATTGAATAGGATTGGAAACATCCAGGCAGCTTTGGCTTATATAAATCAAATTCTTCAAACTTGGACAGTATGAAAGCAATGAAAAGATCTATCCACTTACCGAATTAAAATGGTCAGAATTTAAGATGAGCTTTCCAAATTAAGCATTTAAACAATAAAATCAAACGCCAAAGAGGGAATAGTAAAGGCTAGCAAAGAGAGAGGAAGAGACCAAAATAAAACAATTAAAGTTAATATTACTCCACTTTATAGGCCTTGTTCCACGGTAAATTTGCACACACTCATAAATAATTTAGAGACTATGAAAGGCAAAATGGTTCTGATAGAAACAGAGATTTCAGCATTAAATTAATATCACTCATGCTACATTAATCTTGCATGACAAAATCAGTCCTCTCAACAAAAAGATGACTCCAAAAGGACTAACTGTGATATTTTATTAGCATTGACAAGGGTTTAAATCAAAGATTGACAGGTAATGAACCTCTTAAAGTCGCCTGCTTTTAGTTCAGTCTGTCCCAACAGGTTTAGCTAAAGGCAAACTGCAAAAGAAATTTCCTTGGAGAATTCAGTGTAGCCAGAGCTACTGGAAAGGTGAGAAAATAAATAATGCATTACGAGCTCCTTTAAAAAATTATTTATTACACATATTCAATATTTTTTCAATGTTTTTTCTATTATCTTCTAGAATTTCTTATCTTTTCTCTCAAGTATACTGAAATACAGAAAAAAAAGTAGTAACTCCTTTTCTTTCATTTTTTATTTTTGAGAGAGAGAGCATTTGCAGGGGATGGGGCGCAAAGGGCGGAGGGAGAGGAGAGGGAGACTCTTGAGCAGGCTCCACACTGAGCCAGAGCTAGACATGGAGTTTGATCTCACAACCCTGAGAGCATGACCTGACCCGAAATCAAGAGTCAGATGCTTAAATGACTGAGCCACCCAGGAGCCCCTCTTTTTTTTTAAGTAGACTTTACGCCCAAATTGGGGCTTGAACTTATAACCCTGAGATCAAGAGTTGCATGCTCCACTGACTGAGCCAGCCAGGTGCCCCAAGAATATAAATTTCTGTCATCATCCCATTATTATTCCTGGCCTCTTCTTTTTTTTAATTTAAAAAAAAAATTTTAATTTATTATTTTTTTAAGATTTTTATTTTTAAGTAATCTCTACATCCAATGTGGGGCTCAAATTCACAACCCTGAGATCAAGAGTCACATGTTCTACTGACTAAGCCAGCCAGGTGCCCCTTTCCTGATTCTCTTCTAATGTATTTTGGACATTTATCTTTCCTTCTAGCTTTTGCAGCCAGGACCTGTGTAGCACATATCAAAAATTACTGTAGAGTGAGAGTGTGTCAGGTGACTCCTCTTCTTGTTCACATATATCATTTCCTTTAACATTTCCATCCCCTATAGAAGAAACTATTTAGTCACCTCCTCAGAAGAGAGAGTAAGAAAGAATTGATTGCTTTTGGGATCATTGCATGTATTTCCAAAATGCCATTATGCTTAGCTAATAAGAGTGAGGTGATGCCCCCCAGGGAGCAGGAGAGGAGCAGGGAATAGTGACGGCCCTCTTTGAACAACTGCAGATGGTTCATGAAAGAAAAGGAGAGGTGATGCCATCACTCAGTTATGCAAAAAGGCAAATTGATGCCAAAAAGGGGAAATGGCCACAAGGTAAGTGCTGTCTTGCCCACCATGGAAAACCTGTCATTTGGTGAGCATACTGGCATGGTAGGAAATATTCTCAAGCAACAAGATTATCACCAAAGGTGTAAACCATGAATTGTGTGTAAACATGGAAACCAGCAAGAAACTAGAAAGTAAGAGAAAATGGGAAATTAGAGGGGATTCTGGGTACATGTACCAACCTCTGTGTAAAGTGCATTCCAAAAAGGTCCTCTCCTGCACAAGGAATTGAAACAAGAAAGGTGTCCTTCTTCAGAGGGAAAGAAAGCCACCCAAAGGAGATTATTTTTTTCCTTGTCCACCTTTTTTTGAAAATAAAAGAGTTCACAAATGTGTATTGCTAAGATTAGATGAAAAGGGGAGGTGTGTTTCTTTACAGCTTCTAGAGCAGACGGTGTTCAGGGTAGCCCACAACTACAAGGCAGAACGGATAAGAAGGGGAAATTTTATTAATATTTCATGTTAGGACACCTTATTTTGATACTTTTATAAGGAGGTAGATATTTTCTAATATGCTAATGCTGGAGGATTCACTGAAAGAAAACACGAAGTTTTAGGAGCTTTATAAAGCTTGTGCACTTTCATGAGGCTATATTGCATAATGCAAGCAAAATCAACAGCAATAATAGAAGATAATCAGAAATATGCATTACCAGAAAATTCACTACATTCAGGTGAGCATTACTCACAGAAAAGGAGTCCTTCTCATTCTTTTCTCAGTGCCACTCTCTTAGGTGTCCTGATCACAGCCCAAAGCAGCATGACTGACCAAAGCTTTCGGGCAAGCCTACGTCTTTCTATTATGTTTCTGTATATCCAGCTTGGCTATTCCACACACATCCAGAGAGATAAGGTTTGATAGCAATCACTAAAATATTTTCAATGGAAAAATGAAGATAACAGGTTATGAATGCAATTAAGTCAGATGGCTTATTTGGAATTCTGCATTTCTAAAAATGATCCAACATCAAAAGAAAATTATAGCAAGAGTAATTATAAAAGGAGAGTGGGCAATATTTGCATTCTCCCTAAAATACTACTAAGAGGGGAAGAAATAAAAATGAGGATTTGGCAACAGCTTTCCAAGTTAGAGAATAGAATAGAGCTACCCAAGGACCTCACGGAGCAGATTAAATTACCACAGAATTTCATAAAGAATTCATTGAATGCTTAAGCAGGCTTCTGTGTAGGTCAAAGAGGACCAATCAGAAAATTGAGGTCATTAAGGGATGAGAAATAGGGTAATAGGAAATAAAATATAATTATAGAGTAAGTGAAAGGGGGAAGGAAGGAATAGCAGATGTATTAATATTATTTTGGTTTTGGATGAATCATTTTTTCTGTGAAGACTTTCAAAGACCAACTCAGATTTTTTTCCCATTCAATTATATTTTATTCTTAGTCTGTTTTAGATAGAGAGCCTGATGGTCTCAAGGGAGAGGCTCAGGTGCTGGAAGCATCTGAGCCTCTGAAATAACTATATTTCACATATATTACATCGGAAATCTGAAGCACATTTTATTTTCCTTCTTAAAATATTCATTAAAATGAGCTATTAGCTACACATATTTAATTTCAATTTTGTTTTCAAGAAACAAATTTGTAGATCACAAAATCAGAAACTATTGACAAGATTAAATATCTACATCTATGGCCAAGACATCATTTCGTATTTTTCTTACATTTACTTTTGAGTCTACAATTCCAAAGCTTATATACATTACAAAAACATTATTACTTCAACTTTAAAGAAAGTCTTCCTTAATTTATTGAAATTTAAGGTGAAAATAATGAGTTCACCAAAATTTAAAATATGTAACTTGCAATTTTACTATAAAACTACAAAATTAAACTATTCTGAGCTTCAACTGGCACATTATCTAAGCTTTCAAACTGAAATATTTTGCAAAAAAATTACCATCATTTTGCTTTATATGCATTTCTATAAAAACCGACTGCTATATAATTGTCTAAAATTATAAAAATAGTACACTTAGAAAGCAGTACAGAAAAGACTAGGAGCTCAGTTTTATCATTATTAACAACTCACACCAAGTTTTTCTTTTCACAATCATAAAGTTATTTCATGTACATTACCTCAAATAATCACCAAGTACAGTATTTAATAATTATCATAACAGCACCATTTCAGAAGGGCTCATTTTGTTCCAACAGTAGAGTTGACATATAGTATCTCACGTAAGCTCACAACAAATAAACATAGAAATAGCCAAAGAAACAAAGAAATTAAGGTGAACATCCATGCTCGCAAGTGACAGAGACTAGACTCCAGATCTGACTTCATCTGCAGTTTAATGATCACCACACTATAGCTTTTGCTTCCCAACAAATGTCCTGAGGAGGCCAGTGGATCTCAGCTCAGAATGGCCTGGGGAGTGCCCCATGACTGGGCCCAGCACTCAGCTCTCCCAGTTTCCCTCTCACCTCTCTAATCGTTCCTCATCTACTTCCCATTCCTGAAGTAGCTGTTCTCCAACTTCCTACCTCCAGACTGCATCTTCTTCTCCTCAAAATCTTTGCCCCTCTACACCATGCCATCGTTCTTAGTTACCTCAGCTGAGCCTCAGTGTGCCTCAACATGGCGTCACTGACTCCTCCTCCAGCCTACAGGCAATGGCCAAGTCAGGCACTGCCACAGTGGTGCCCCACTCACTGCCACTGCCCCGGCATTAAGTCCTCACTTCGATCCCCTAAATTGCTAAGCAGGCTGAGATAAAACCCCAGGTCTTTACCAAGGTTCACAAGATCCATCAGGTTGTTGTAAGCCAGGGTTCCGGGCTCCCACCACACCTCTCAGCCTCCCCTGCCACACCGCCCTGGGCCTCTTGCAGTCTGGTAGATCCGTGGGGCCAAGCACAAGCTTGCCCTCTAGCCTGTGCCTGTACTTTCTCCGAAACTTCACTTAATTCAGGTCTTGGCTCAAATGCCACCTCTTCAAGAAACCACAGCACCTTGCCCCATCATGTTCCATACCTTTTTCTTGACTGTTCTTCATGGTACTTTCAACCTCACATCATTATAATTTATTTTGTGTTTACTGCCCTCACCCTCACAGAAAGTAAGCTCCACTCAGGCCACAGAGTTAGTGATTTCAGTCTCTTTTTTATTCTCTACCTTGTCCCCTGCCCTTAGACCTCTGCCTGAAACAGGGAGGCACTGAGTTATTTGCTCAATGAATGAATGAATGGATGGATGGATGGATGGATGGATGGATGGATGGCTGGCTGGCTGGCTAGCTGGATGAATTCTGACTGGTTTTCTTTCTACTCTTTTTTTCGTCTCTGACTTTACCATTAACAGTGCTGTCAATGTGACTCAAAACACATCAAAACAAAACATGGAGTTGATAAAATATACCATATTTTTAGGGAACAGTCAGTAGGTTGGCAAAAGGCCCTATGAATTGTGGCCAAGGACTTGGCTATTCACTTGCATACATTATTTAACCTTTTAACACTTTGTTTCCTTATACATTATTATAATAATAATGCTTACCTCATAGGACAATTTCAGGGATTTAATAAGGTAATGTATATAATAAATGTATATAAAATGGTTGACACAGGGCTGGTACACAGTTAAGCATTCAGTAAATATTAGCTAGTATTAAATGGCTCCCTTGCTGCCAGTTTTCAATTGCTCATTTAGGGTTTTAAATGTCATGGTGAGGACTTTATATGTAAGATATTCCTAATGGATATTTTTGTTAAATTTATCCCTAATGAATTAATATTTCTAATGAAGAGATTTTGGCTGAATGCTATTCCCTTCACATGGAATTCCTAGGCCAAATTCCACCGAATTGCCACCACTGTGGCAACGCCTGACTTGGCCATTGACTGTAGGCTGGAGGAGGAGTCAATGACGCCATATTTTTCTCTTTCAAAATGCTATCCATCTAGAGTTATAAAAACAAGTTCACTCTTTGCAGGGGAAAAGTCATTTCGTACATCACACTATATGTGAAGTGTATTTAAATGTATTTAAATATTAAAATGAATACCAGGAGAAAACTTAACTGCATATTTGTCAAACCTCAAGTTAGGGAAGGCCATTCATAAAGGAATAATGAGATACCATGTTACTCCCATGGATCTAAATTTTAAATGACAGTCCCTGCGTTGGTGAAGGACTATGGTAATACAGCTGGCATAACTAGATGCAGCTTGGTAGTTTGTGGTAAAAGTATTAAAATGATAAATAATCTTTGGCCCAGTTATTACATTTCAAAATGTTTATCATAAGGAAATAATCCTATACTTAAAGGTGAACACAAGAGGCATTCCACCTCGTGTTTATCACCTAAATGAAGTTTTCTTTTCCCAGACTCTACATTTGGTCGAAAGCCAAGTTTTGTATTATGAAAGCTATTCCTTTTCTTTCATTTTCACTGCCCCGACTCTGGTTTAAGTTCCATTAAGTTTTATTTACAGTACTGCATATATTTTCTAAGAATAAAATCCACAGTCCTTACCATGGGCCAATATATGACAAGGAGCTCCAGAGAGTCACCACTGTTATTAGAAATAATCTGATTAGAGGTATATTAGAAAGGAGACAAAATGATCACTATTTATGGAAGATCTGAATGATGACAATGAGGACAAAAGAGAATACCTGAGAAACTATCTGAACCAATAACTGAGTTGTAAACTTAGTAGACCAAAATCAGTAGCTTTCCTTTATACAAATAATAACCTATTGAAAAGAATAAAGTAAAAAAAAAAATCCATCCACTTAGCAATAGAAAAGAGATGTGAAAATACTGTGAAAAGAACTGTAAACTATTTCTGCATCAGGAATTACTACTGACAATACCATGAGGCAGCTAATTCAACAAAAAGTCAAATATCTCTTCTCCCCACTTTGTGGACCAACCAGGTTAACTTTATTCATTTACTCCTCCTTAACACCAATCTTCTTTCTTTTACAAACCTACCTGCACCCCACAAATCTCTTCACTACCAAGCCCACCCAAGGCCTCTGGAATTCTAATCTATCTCTTCTCTAGCTTCTTCCTCTTGGCCTTTGACCTTAACTGAATTCTGGTTTCCTCACCCTCACTTGCCTTATGGACCTCTCAAGGGATAGCTAGATGCTCTTTTATTACCATGGAAACTTCATTGTTATGTATTGAATTCTGTCCCCCAAATTCACAGGTTGGAAGTTTTAATCCCCAGTATCTCAAAATGTGGCTGTATTTGGAGATAAGGCCTTTAAAGAGGGGACGTTAAAGTGAGGCCATTAGTATGGCCCTTAACCCAACTTGTCTGGTGGCCTTTCTGGAAGAGAAAGTTTGCACGCACAGAGACAAAAGGGAAGTGTGGGCACAGAGGAACGACCACATGAGGACACAGAGAGAAGGCAGTCATCTGCAAGCTAAGGAGAGAGGCTTCAAGAGAAACCCAACCTGCTGACACCTTAATCTTGGACTTCTAACCACCAGAACTGTGAGAAAATAAATTTTGATTGTTTAAGCCACCCAATCTGTGACACACAAAATAACACATTCATCATATAATTCATGAAGTACACATTTTGTACTTCAGTGTCAGAGGAATAGTTGGTATCACCCCTCTGCTCTCACAAAAAATATCTGCTCCTTGAGGTCCATGGCACCAACTTTCCTACCATTTATACACACACACACACACACACACACACACACACACACACACCATTCACATTCATTCATCCCTTCTTTCACTGCTGACTTTGAAATCTGGGTCACAGTTTCTTTTTCCATCCAATTATCTGCCACATCTGCCACAAAAGACTTTGACATTTGTGTGATGGACCATCCAGCATGCTGGCCTCTTGGCCAGCGCCCCCCCCCACTTCAACTGCATAGTCAGGTTCTACTCTTGGCTCCCTCAGATCTGCTCCAGCTCTAAATTAGTCTGCTCTCCACCTCAAATTCCTTGCACTTGCAACTCGCTTCCTCAACTACTCTCACTGCATTCATTCTTCAACCTCATTAGTGCTTCCTGTTCAATTTGAACTTTTTCCCTACTTAACAGTCCTGAACTGTCCTTACCTTCTTTTCATCCAATTTCAATCTCTTAAATTCCCTAAGTGTGATCTATTTTTGGCCAAAACCATAAACTTCTTTATCCAGAAATAAAAATCCCAACACAGACAAATCAATCTACTTTCTTCCTCCCTACATTTGGGTTGTCAAAAGGTTCGGGGGAAACTGTATAACCAAATGGATGAATAGCACAGCTTCCAGTTAGCAACTTTATGTAGATCCTCAACATTTTCTGGCCACCTCATTACATTTCTTAGGCTACTATTTTCAACCCATCTTAACTCTACCTCTGACTCTGCTTCTTCCTCCCAACAATTCACCTTGGGTCTCACTTCACAGAGAAAATAAAAGCTGTCAGATATAGACACCTTCCTTTCTACCAAAACTATACATTTAGCTACATCTATATCCACCCACTCTTTGCTCCTGTTTCCATATAGGTGTCTCTCCACCCAGCAAGAGCAAAGCCCTCCAATTATGCTCTGAACTCTATCCTTTCTGCTCAAATTGTACCATCAATTAATTCCTCCCTTCTACTTTCACTCTCAATCCCCCAATGCGTCTCTGTCTCTCTCTTTCTCTCCCCGCCCCTCTGTAATAGATACACACCATCAACATTTAAATATGATCTATTCCTACTTCTTCCCAACCTAAAAAAAAAATCTCAGAACCTTACATAGGCTTCCTATAACTGTTCTATCTCCCCTTTCATTCAGAGTCAAATTTATTGCAAAAAGTATCACCACTTTTCCTGTCCACTCCCCATAGCTCTAATCTGGCCTCCTTTCTGGTTCAACAGAAGTGCCCTCACTAAGACAATCAATTCCGTATTTTGAATCTGATGACAAAATGTTAGGTATCGTTGTTCCTGTCCTCTCAGCACTTTTGGTTATGATGTATCACTCGCTCCTTCCTAAAACCTTCTTCCCTTAGCCTCCGTGGTACAAAAATACTTCTGATTTACCATGTAAATCTCAGGCTATTTTACAAGCTCCTCCATCTCTTATAGATTTTATTTTTTTAAAGATTTATTTTATTTGAGAAAGAGAGCGAGTAAATGTGTGGGGGAGGGGCATAGGGAGAGATTCTTCAACTAGATTCCCCGCTGAGTGCAGAGCCCAACATGGGGCAACACAGTCCATCTCACCACCCATGAGATCATGACCTGAGCCGAAACCAAGAGTCAGAGGCTTAGGCAACTGAGCCACCCAGGAGCCCCTTACAGATTTCAAATCTTAGAATGCCTTAAAGATTGGTCTTTGTCCTCCTTTCCTCTCCCTATATTCTCTCCCATAGTGACACTAACCATTCCCAGGGCTTCAGTTATCATCTATAAGCAGAAGACTCTGATCTTTATATCTCCCATTCAGACCTTTCTTCTAAACCTCAGATTTATACATTAAACTTCAATATTTCCTCTTAAACATCCATGGGCATCTCAAACTCAATGTGACCAAAACTGTGCCCATAGTCTCCTCCTAAGCCTGCTGCACTCCGGTGCTCTCTCTTTCAGTAAGTACCATTGCATCCACCACTCGCACAAGTCTGAAATACAAAATGCATCCATAATATATCTCTCTCCCTCATTCCCCAAAATCCAATCACTATAAGCAATCTATTCGACTTCCTATGTATTCAAATCCATTCACTTCTTTCCAGTTCCACAACCATTATCCTACTGTGGACCGTAACCCCTCTCCAACTGGGCTAGTGTTAATGTTTCCCAACTAATGTCTCCCACATCCCCTCCTGCTCCTTTCCATGTGATTCCCATATTGCTGCAAAATAATCTTTCTAAAATATAATACTTCATCACATTTTACTGCTGTTTAAAACCCTGCAGACGCTTCCTAACGCTTTGGCGATGAATAGCAAGGTCTTTCAAATCACCTGAGAGGCTCTGCATTATCTGGCCACTGCTTCCCTCTCCACTTTCATCCCCAAAAACTCTACTCACATTCTCACACCCATTCACTATACTCAAGTCACACTGGACAAGTTACCACATACCATATACATCATATTAAAAACTATTTTCTTTTTAATGATGATATACTATCTTATGCTCAAGAGGTTGTATAAAAACAGGTGTATTTTCTCATATATTACTGAAATGTAAATTGATAAAGCCTTTAAGAACAACTCAGCAGTATGTGTCAAAATACTGCAGGTTTCATATAAGGTTTGAGCTATAAATCCCTGTTTTTTCAGAGTGAACCCGATATAATAATTATGGCGGTATTTTTAAAAATAGTGACACCTGAAAACAAGAACACCTGAACATTGCTTTGTTAATCTGGTAGAATATATTTTCTTTCCTGTATAGAAAGGTCTCTTTTGTTAGAGAGCAAGGGGAGTGAGAGAGACCCAATATTAATACTGCATATATGAAAACTCAACACTGTTTTTAGCACAAGCTAAAGAGACTATCCCAGTTAAATGTCTTTTAGTTTCCTGACATGATGATTGGATTATTTGGGAATTTTTTTTATCCTATAGTATTTAGAATCAGAAAACAGTTTGAACTTGCCATGAGTGAAAGTTTGCAACATTCATGACAAAGTAAAGAACGTAGAAAAGATGATTCTTCCTATTCTTTTCAGGATGAATGCTTTTTCTTTTTTTTTAATTTTATTTTATTTTATTATGTTATGTTAATCACCATACATCATTAGTTTTTGATGTAGTGTTCCATGATGCATTGTTTGCATATAACACCCAGTGCTCCATTCAGTACGTGCCCTCCTTAATACCCATCACCAGGCTAACCCATCCCCCTGCCCCCTTCCCTCTAGAACCTTCAGTTTGTTTCTCAGAGTCCATAGTCTCTCATGGTTCGTCTCCCCCTCCGATTTTCCCCCCTTCATTTTTCCCTTCCTACTATCTTCTTTTTTTTTTTTTAACATAATGCTTTTTCTAAATGCTACTAGCTTTGTCAACTGCTGCCACACATCACCCCTAGTTACTCTGCTCTACTAAAGTCCCACTTTGGGGTGCCTGGGTGGCTCAGTCATTAAGCATCTGCCTTCAGCTCAGGTCGTGATCCCAGGCTCCTGGGATCAAGCCCTGCATCGGGCTGCCTGTTCAGCGGGAAGCCTGCTTCTCCCTCTCCCACTCCTCCTGCTTGTGTTCCCTCTCTCTCTCTCTGTGTCTCTGTCAAACAAATAAATAAAATATTTTAAAAAAAAATAAAGTCCCACTTCAAAATATAGAAAGAATAAACTTGTGAAGAAAAACAGTGAAGAAAATCACAACGAATTGTTGCTTTTATAGATGAGGACTAGGCATAATAATCTAAATTTATAAATCATAATCATCTAAATTGAATATGTATAGAAAAGATGGAATACAATGAAAATTCTTGGAAAGGGGGCCAAAACATGGAATACCTCATTCAATAAGCAATGCAACAAACATGTATTGAGCATCTACGATGCATTATATGTTGTGCCAAGTGATGGAGGTGCAGACTTAAATGACACATGAACCCTGCCTTGTGTGAAACACAATAACTGAATTCATTCTATATGACCCTGGGTTAGAATTTCTCTAGAAGCCCCCTCCTTACTTGCCATTTACCTAGGACCACTGTTATTTCCACCTTGAGATTAGCATCCTAGCAGTTCACCATTTATGGTCCCTGCTTTTCTGGGCTAGTATTCTTCAAAGGCACCACAGCACATTTCTCTTCTATTCGAACCACTGCACAAAAAGGAAAACTGCATGCCATCTCACATGCCCTCTGTTATCTCCATCGGTGATGGCCTTAGGCATGGCAACCGACCACTGGTTTCACCAAGCTCTTGATACTACCTTAGAATTTGATCTGCACAAATGCTGAAAGTCAGTGCCAGAGCGAGAATCAGGCCCTTAAGCTCAGTGAAGCCGGCCACACTCCATATCCTGTCATTTTTTACTCTAACTCCCCAATTTGAAACCAGCAACTAGACACTTCTCTCCTGCTTTCATCCTCTTATCTCCCTGGATTTCCTTCACCTTGAATCATTCTCTCAAGTTGTTGAAGACTTTAGAAATGGTTATAAGTTCTGTGCTCCCTATATCTATGCCCCTTTTCAATGCGATCTTATAGGTCCTCCATCATCTGTATTGGCCTCATGACCTGACTTGGCCAACACAACATGGGGAAGTAGTAATGTCCACCTGAGTGCCTAGCCTAGGTCTCAAGGGGATTTGCAAGCTTGGACTTTCTTAGAAATCTACAACTGTCATATAAACAACCCTGGGCTAACTTGGTAGGTTGAAACAAGACATGGAAAAATGCTCCAGGTATCCCAGCCACAAAAGTAAGGCCATGATAAATGAACAAGCTGAGCAAACCCACCAGCTAACTACAGATGCAGAAGCAAGCCCAGCCAAGATAGACTAAACAGATTAAGCTCCCCCCAAAAAAAATTCCCAAATGAATCCAGACCAAATTGCCAACCAGCCAAATTACTGTTTTAGGCTACCATGTTTGGGGATGTTCCACTACAAAGCAAAAGCCAACTGATCCACAGGGCTTCCAATCCTCCATCTCAAACATTGTTCATATACATCCTCCATAATCTAACACATCACAAAATGCACCCTCTACTTCTCTGCTCTGACTGAAACTTGGATTTTCGGTGAAGATAATACTTTCTCTGAAACCACCTCATTTAGATTTTTGATATTCCCCCACCAGAGGTATGTTTGCCATAGGAAGGAGTGCCACTCCCCAGTACCACTCTTTCATTCTCATGTAAAAATCAATCCTCCTTTGGATATCTGTGACATCCATCTCTTCCACCCACTACTACCTCTCCTTATTAATGTCACCTCTCTACAACAGTCCCCAACTTTGGAACCTAAAAAACAATCTTCCTCTCCAATCTATCTTGGGAAACTGGCCTTTGGAACACTTGTTCAACACTGGAATCTAAGTTTGCTTGCTTCCTACTTCCTACTATACAGTGAATTTCGGACCTTCATCACTTAAGTATCCATTTCCATAGCCATACTCTCGAACTTGTCAACAGCCAAAATTACTCCACCTCTGAAGTATTTCAAATCTTAAACCATGAGACTGATTTCACTAATACATACAAAATAGCAAACAAGAATACCTACAGAAACTTTTTCTGTGGTACCCATCAAAGAGTTATCTCAAAAAAGTTACCAGAATCAGACAAACATATGCCTGGGCTTTTAAAACCATTTAGGGACAGGTAATTCTGATATGTAAAAATCATCTAGAAGCATAAATGAGAGGAAATAACCCAAGAATCTTTTTTTTTAAAGAATGGTAGATGATGGTATATTTGTTTTCCAAGATAATAACTCATAGTAGAAAGCTACAATTATTAAATACTGTAGAATAAGTACCACAAGAGACAGATTAATTGAGAATACTAGAAATCCTAGAAATAAGTTCAAATACTTGTAAGTATGTAAAGGTTTAACATAAGATAAAGTAGCAAGTTAATCATTGAACAAAAGGATTATTTAACAAATACTACTGTAATTATTAGCTAACTTGTTCGACAAAAAAAAAAATGTTAACCAGAATTAGTATCTCATGCACAGAAAAATAAACCCAAGTTTATTTAAACTTAAAGTGAAAAAGAAAAATAATAAATAATAAATAAAATAAAATGAAAAAAGAGGGGCCATTCAGAGGTTAGATCAATATTTTTATAAATAAAAAAGGCTTTTTTAGCATGAGTAAAAAATTCAATTACATAAGATTTTAAATCTTTATACTGAAAAATACTAAATAAAACAAGCAATATATTATATATTATGAAAATAGATTTGCAACATATATAATAGATGAGTTTTATTATAAAATGAACTCTTACAAATCAGAAGCAAAAATACAAATAACTGAATTTTAAAGTGGATGATGTACATGAAAAAATAATTAAAAAATACAAACTTCAAATAAACATACAAAAAATTATTTCAACAATCCAGATTTTTACTTCTATTTCTTACCTCCTCTGGGACAGGTAAGAAATAGATTCCTATATACAACTGCTTGCTCTGCATTTCCATTTAAGTGGCTAATACAACTCTTAAACAGAACACATCTAAACTGAACTCTTGATTTTAGTCACTCTCCCACATTCAGCTCACTTAGCAGCCTTCCCCATTGTAGTTAATAGCAACCTCATCTTCTACTTCCTCAATCCAAAGCCCTTGGAGTCATCCTCACTCTTCTCTTTACTCCTACCCATATCAAGCTATCAGAAAAATCCTGTTGGCTCTACCTTCACAATATACCCAGAATCTAACTTCCTAGCACCACTACCTATTGAAGCTACCACCATTTCTTCTCTGGATAACTGCAAAAATAGTCCTGCCTTGCTTAAAATATGTAACTTGCACCCTTAGCCCTTAGGGTAAAAGTAAAACTCCTGAACCCGGCTCCTTCTTATCTCTCCAGCTGCATTTCACATCATGTTCTTGACTCTCTGCACATCTGCCACACCAAACACACCAGCCTCCTTTCACAACATCCTATCTCCTGATACAGAGCCCTTGCATACTACATTTGCTCAGCCTGAGCATTCTTCTTCTCTTCACTAGTGTAATGCTATGGGTTCATCCTAACTCAACTACAACATCATTTTCTGAAGGATGCCTTCCCTGATCTCCTTGCTAGATGAAGTTCACTTACTGCAGACACTTTATTGACAATGTACTGCTGCAACATTGCACTGCATATTTGATTAATGTCTATCTCCTGCCTTGATTATTACATCTTAAAGGACAAAGAGCAATCTTCTTTTGTTCACCACTGTATCCCAGTGTCTAGCAGAGATTAATTCATAGAAGGTGCTTACTATTATTTTTCAAATGAGTAAAGATTATAGAAAAGAGACTCACTGGTAAGACACAAGTTCTATAGGCATGGAACAATCATCCCCATACTACTCTTTCTAGAATTATTCCAAGCTCTCTAGCTCCTAAGTTCATTCATGGACATACGGCAGACTCAGCCAGGATAGTTAATCCAATTCTTACATTCCACTTCACATTCTACTGACTGTTTCCCCCAGCTCCAGGTCCTTGAGCACTTAGGAATCGTGGTCTGAAGGAACATTAACAGATGAAACCAATCAGTGAATAAGTACAATGTCCATCTTGTTCTATACTAGCCCACCCCCTCCCTTCTTTTCAACCAACAAAGGCAAGTGACTTTTCTGAGATTCAGGGCCTGAGAAATTCTGGAGATAGGCTACACGGGTAAACATAAATGGGAAATTCATAAGACTGCTTGCTCTGCGATGACCTAATTTGTGACGAGAAAAGCTCAATTTTTTACTGGTTTAAAAACATGACGCTTACCCACAAAATAATGTGAAAAGAATGTGTTACCCGCTGCATTTTTTCCCATCTTCCTCCAAGCACCATAAAGAATTAGCTTCTCAATGTAACAAGAAGAACTCAGGCAAAAAAAAAAAAAAAAAAAAAAAAGGTCGTGTTTCATGTCTTATTACAAATAATGCTACCATAAATTATGGGGACCTGAAATTGGCCAAAAAGCCTCGAATAGGTTGAATAAAAACTGAGATGATATCCAGGACCATCCATACACACTGGGTTTCAGCATCGCGAGGGACATTGGTGCAGGCTCACTACCTCCTCCCAGATCACCATCTCTGAAATAGACTCAGGAATCATGAGGCTGAGAGCACAACTCTAAAGACACGGATTAATGGGAGAATTTTTGCAAAGGAGAAAACGGAATTTAAGCTTGTGGAAAATGCATTGTCCTAAAGTTTTCCAGTACTGGGTTGTTTTTATTAATCTTCTTACTCTTACAAGACGTACAAAAAAAAACAAAACAAAACAAAACAAAAAAAACAGACATCAATGTATGTGGGACATGCATAGTTACAAGTTGGATGAGAACGGTTTAATTTAACACCGAGACAGCACAATCCATCTCAGCATAGCCACCTGGCATAAACTAAAACTATATATCTTATGAGACAGTAGCAAGCCTCTAAAAGCCTGGGAAAGCAGACCCATGTGAATTATTCCACCAAGCGCATTTAGAAAGAGACCTCATCTAATGAAAATGAAAAGAAAACTTCAAAAAAAAAAAAAAAGATTTGGGGACTGAGAAGGAAGAATTCTCCATGATCCCTGACTTTTAAGAGTTCTAGTTAAGATATTTTTAAGTTTTAATTCATCATGCTTCTCCTGTTCTTTCTTTACCAAAATCAAATAAAAATCCAACCAGAAGGCATTTGCTTTTGAGATTTCTTTTCCTGGATGATCAAAATCAACAGTTTCTGTTCCATACATGAAGTACTACAAAGTAATGAAAAGTTGTGCTTCCTGTAATGGACACAGACACTTCACTTCAGTAATGAGTACGAGTTTTTACATTTTTTTGTCGCCTTTCTCACAGCACAGAGAAATAATAATGATAATCCTAAAATTGTATTTCCTAAGAATTTATATATCCTTTGAACACGTGATTAGTGCTATCCCTGCAACATCATGAATCGTGTACTTCTCCATTCAAACCAACTTTCTGTTTCCACTAATGAAATATGTTACCCATCACATGAGGCAGCATCTGAAACCCACTGCCTGTGCCACCTCTCTACCGGCTACTGGCTGCGTCAGCTCGGGCAAGTGAAGGAACCTCCCTAAGCTTTGGTTTCCTCATCTTCATACAAGGAAGAAAGATAATTCATGTTAAGTTCTCACACTCGGAATATACTTAATAAATGTCAGCTTAAATCATAAACCCGAAGCAGGTATTTGGAGACCTTACTGCACATTCGAGATCCAAGAGAAGAAAAGAAAGCTCCATGGAGAAACGGGCCAAAAAGGATAGCTCAGCCACTAGCTAAGTCTTTGCTACTCACCATGCCTTCCATGTCCCAGTGGGGTTACCACCGTCCAGGAGCTGGTTAGAAATGCAAACTATCAGGCTCCACCCCAGAACCAGCGAATCATAATTTTCATTTTAACAAGATCCCCAGGTGATTCGTAGTCCCATTAAAATTTGAGAAGCACTGAGCTCAGTGATGTGCTCCTGCATGCAGGCCTCATAGATCATTGGACAAAAATTCAGGTCTCAGCAAAATTATCAATGTATGTGTCATGGGCCATTGGGTCACCTTCCAATGACTAAAATCATAAATATTATATGTGTGTGCTATCTATTATGGTAGGTGGACTTCGAATTCTTTTTCCTGAGTTACTGAGTTTGTTGCACTAGTGTTGTGAGATACCTCTTTACAACTAGAAATAATATTTATAAGTGAGGGCCACTCTGAAGCCAGCCAGCCCAGACTTTTTTGTGCGATATCAAACTAAAGTATAAAACAAACAATAAGCCCAAGATCCAAACTTCAAGTCCTAAAAACCTAGTATGGCCCCATGGCTTTGGCCCAAACTCCAGAGACCAAATAGCCAGTTCCCCAACACAGGCAACAGTTTCAGTGACTGGAGTGAAGAGGGTGGGTGAATAGAAGCTGTTGTCATTCAGAAGCAAAATCTAGGCAAAGACTCTCGTGCATAATGCGCGTAGAATATTCGAGGAGCAGGCCATGGGATTACAGCAGCCATTCCAACGAATAGATATTTTACAAACCTAACATTCCCAAGTTCCATTCTTAGCCCCACTAACCCCAGAACAATTTTTTAAAGCCATTTCATGTGATTTCATGTGCATTTTTATAGTTATTTAGTTTTGAATTGGGGGCCAGCTTTTGCATAAAAAGAAACATGCCTGAACAAAACCATCTCTAAACTGAGAAAGAAAATTCCTTTCTGACCCTTCCTCACACTGAACTCCTGTATCATTGTGTTTTCTTCATTTAATGTTTAATCTATGCTAATTTTATACAATCTGTAAATACATCCTGGAGAACACAGGCCACATCAAGTATTCAAGGCATCCAGTAGGGAGCCCAGTGCAGCTGAGTTGCGTTTTACACATTTTGCTGGGGATGGTAGGTGTCGTGGCTTTATTCTGCGATGGGCACTATGATGTCCATTTACTTTTATTATGCAGTTGTTCTTCCTGAGTTACAACTTTCTACATAATTGCCGAAATCAACTTGTAAGATGCTTTAAATTGCACATATCTTATTTTTCCTATTCTAATTTCAAAATGTCATTTTGTATGATCTCTATTGAGAAGAAAATAAGCTCATTTTTAAAACAATTACCTAACAACACTTCAGATAAGAAGCTGCATTTTTCTGCCTAAGATAAGTGTTTTTCTTCTCTTTAAATTGAGTCTCATATGAATGATATCTAGATTATCGCTCTTTTGCTTGGCTATAAATCTGAAATCCTTTCATTTGTTTCAAAGCTTTACACCACTAAGGAAGACTAGCCTCCTGATCACCTAAAAAGTCCCATTTTCAGTCTCCTAGAATTGTGCCAGACAGTATGATTTAATTATTATTACAGACAGATTTGCATAAAGCTTTCTTCTGAAGAGTTTTAGGCCATTTAAGCAATGTCATTAGATGGGCAGAGAAATTCTTTTGAAAAAATGTAATGGGGCATGAAAAATAATAAAAATCCACAAAATACATTTATTCAAGAATCTGAATAATGAAGAGAAATTACAATTCAGAGTGAAGAACTAGAGGTTGAGTACTCTCTATTATTTTAAAATAAAACATGATTAAATAGGCACAGCATAATGCCTCAGAATCAGAGGGCAGTCCCCCATGTTATGTCTTCTGGAAAACTACTCTCATTTCAGAAAAAATAAATTCAGTATACTCTTATACCATCCATGGCATTTACTGAAGATGCAGAAAAGCAATTAACTTCAACAGTAATTTCATAGGAGCTCATCAGACAACACTGTGGTAAAACAAGAAATTCAGGCTGCCACGGACTATCTCTCACTGAAGGATCTCCCATGGATTGCTACTGCCTTGTCAAGGTCGCTGGATAAAGAAAAAAAATCACCCTGATGCCCTTTCAAAGACCTAGTGAAAGGGCAGAGACAAGTGATTTTTTTTAAAGATTTTATTTATTTATTTGAGAGAGAGAATGAGAGAGAGAGCACATGAGAGGGGGGAGGGTCAGAGAGAGAAGCAGACTCCCTGCCGAGCAGGGAGCCCGATGCAGGACTCGATCGCGGGACTCCAGGATCATGACCTGAGCCGAAGGCAGTCGCCTAACCAACTGAGCCACCCAGGCGCCCGACAAGCGATGTTTTCAGGCTTCCCTCAGCGCTGCCACCTAGTGCTCCTCCTTAAAGGGGAAAAACACCCAAGACCAGCTTCTGGAATGATCTGGCAAGAGCTGGCAATATTTCAAAGTGCCATAAACTTTGACCCAGCAATTCCATCATAAGCAAGTTACCCTGGAGACAAGGCCGCATAAAAATGCACCAAGATTACTTATAAAAGACATCCTGCAATATTGTTTTTAAAGAGAAAAACAACAAATTAGAAGCAACCAAAATATTCTTTGATGGAGAAAAAATAAAATTACACTAAACCATACGTTGGAGTGATATGCAGCCACTTAAAAAGTTAGTGGATATGGAAAAACCTCCAAGATAAAGTCCAGGAAAATGTGTGATATCATTTACCATATATGCAAAGCCTACACGTGCATATGTGAGTGGGTGCTCTGAGAATCATCTGGAAGGACAGTTTGGGAGGGGAGGGAGAAAAAGGGAGATTTTTATGTTTTATTTTACATCTTTTCGGATGGATGGACTATTTATTGTATGCATGCATTATTTGTAGTTAAAACATTAAAAATGCTGTACTAGGATTATGAAGAATGAGAGAGTCAGACAACTTCTACTACTCTGAACTGTGGCGTGGAAGACACAGCAACTAAATCATTGTCACACTGTCATCATCCTCTGAGTCCACCCTGCCTTTTCCTGGCATCCCCGCTCTGCTACAAGCTGACTAATCACAGTAAATTTTTTGTTTTTCTAAAAATCACTAAACTGTATCATGCGATGTCTCGTATAGTCATTAATCCGAAGGCTACATTGTTAGTTATTCTTGCTTATTAATAAATTGCCAGTTCAGTATTTTTCCACTGATTTGACATTTATCAGTTTTTATAATGTTTAAAAGATAGCATGACTGACGCCTTTTTGAAGAGTTTATGAAAAAGTATTAGCACAAAATTTATGATACTGTTTAAGAAGCCTATAGGACTATCTTGATGAACTCTCTCTCTTTAATAAAACTTAGCTGATTCATCTTTCGTGAAAATATTCCCTATCATAAGCTTAATTATCTTGAATAAGGCACAAGTAAACTATTTTCTTGCTCTTTCTCCAATATACATATAGAATTAGAAAAGTGTATTCATTCCATGATTTATCCACTATTATTTGAAATACCAAATCAAGTTAATTTTGGGGAGAAAAGACTGAATCCAAACCTAGTGTTGGGGAACTTCATCAAAAAACCGTGACCACTGATTGACTCATGAGCTGGACCCAGGCACTCAGAGGCTCCTCACCTCTTCCCCTGTCCTTGGAATGTGGGTTCTGTTTGCCTTTCTCACTCCCAAAGGCTGCTCCAAGGGCTTAGGCTTGAGATAATGATGTGGGTTAAAATTAAAAACAGAGATACCCTATGACCCAGCAATTGCACTCCTGGGTATTTACCCCAAAGACACAGATGTAGTGAAAAGAAGGGCCATATGCACCCCAATGTTCATAGCAGCAATGTCCGCAATAGCCACACTGTGGAAAGAGCTGAGACGCCCTTCAACAGATGAATGGATAAAGAAGATGTGGTCCATATATACAATGGAATATTACTCAGCCATCAGAAAGGATGAATAGCCAACTTTTACAACAACATGGATGGGACTGGAGGAGATTATGCTAAGTGAAATAAGTCAAGCAGAGAAAGTCAATTATCACATGGTTTCACTTATTTGTGGAACATAAGGAATGGCATGGAGGACATTAGGAGAAGGAAGGGAAAAATGAAGGGGGGGAAATCGGAAGGAGAGATGAACCATGAGAGACTATGGACTCTGAGAAACAAACAGGGTTTTAGAGGGGAGGGGGGTGGGGGGATTGGTTAGCCCGGTGATGGGTATTAAGGAGGGCTCGTACTGCATGGAGCACCGGGTGTGTTTATACAAAAACAATGGATCGTGGATCACCACATCAAAAACTAATGATGTATTGTATGGTGACTAACATAACATAATTAAAAAAAAAAAAAACACCTGCATGGTATATGTGACTAAACCCAGTTAGGGCCTCTATAAAGGGGGCAGGTGCGGGAATCGGTTAGTCTTGCCACCCAAGACAAGCCTCATCTGTAAGTTCCCTATTATTAAAATTGCCACCTACCAACCTGGAGTGGCCTGCCTCTTTCTTTTATCTCCCCCTGCCCCCTGCTTATGGGGGCTAGTCTCAGATTACACCTGGGCAGCTCCAGGGAGGGTGGTACACATGATTTACAGCAACACCATTATCTCTCAGCTCATTCAGTTGTTTGCTGTGACATAATATTCCCTAATAACTACAGACTTTCAGGGAGCTTTCTAAACATACTGCATTCGCAGTATGGAGGTTCCTGAAACAGTTGAAAATAGAGCTACCATACGATCCAGCAATTGCACTACTGGGTATTTACCACAAAGGTACAAATGTAGGGATCCGAAGGGGTACATGCACCCCAATGTTTATAGCAGTAATGTCCACAATAACCAAACTGTGGAAAGAGCCAAGATGTCCATCGACAGATGAATGGATAAAGAAGAGGTGGTATATATACACAATGGAATATTATGCAGCCATCAAAAGGAATGAGATCTTACCATTTGCAATGACGTGGATGGAACTGGAGGGTGTTATGCTGAGTGAAATAAGTCAATCAGAGAAAGACATGTATCATATGACCTCACTGATATGAGGAATTCTTAATCTCAGGAAACAAACTGAGGGTTGCTGGAGTGGTGGGGGGTGGGAGGGATGGGGTGGCTGGGTGATAGACACTGGGGAGGGTATGTGCTACGGTGAGCGCTGTGAATTGTGCAAGACTGTTGAATCACAGATCTGTACTTCTGAAACAAATAATGCAACATATGTTAAGAAAAAGAAGAAGAAGAAGATAGCAGGAGGGGAAGAATGAAGGGGAGTAAGTCGGAGGGGGAGACAAACCATGAAGACGATGGACTCTGAGAAACAAACTGCGGGTTCTAGAGGGGAGGGGGGTGGGGGGATGGGTTAGTCTGGTGATGGGTATTAAAGAGGGCACATTGTGCGTAGAGCACTGGGTGTTATGCACAAACAATGAATCATGGAACACTACATCAAAAACTAATGATGTAATGTATGGTAATTAACATAACAATAAAAATTTTAAAAAATAAATAAAAATACTGCATCTGATAGTAAAACTACACATCTTCCTTTTGATTGCTATTTCTATCTTTTTCATTACTGCATAGATCCCCTCGGTCAGCACTGGCACTCTGGTCATGTAGCCCTTTGTGTCTCTATAATGCCAACTAATTTATAATATGTGCTCATGCATGAGAACCTCATACGGCATATTTCCCATGCTTCCAGTATTTACTGTAGAGACAGCTAAGTTTATTTGTTATGTTGCTCCAAAATGATTTTCTTTTATAATGTAACCCATATATGTTATATAAATTGTGTTCTTCATTTTTAAGAACAAAGAAACTCATGGTGAATTATATCCCACTGATTTTTGTTCCTCATCCCTATACTTACATATTCAAAAGTCTCTGAATCAGTTTTATTATACTGTCATTCATCTTTTAAAAAAAAATCTCCAGATTACTTAAGTGGCAGTCATTTAATCTCTGTCCCCACTTTGCTATGCATTTTAAGTGACAGGGCTAGAATCATCCATATTTGCACATTAATGTGAACATACAAGAGTTAAACCTCCCAAACTACCACCTCCTGCCAAGAGCAAAAAGAAAAAAAAAGAAAAAAAAAAGCTCTTTGGCAAAGTGTACATGTAAAATAATCTGCTTTTCTTTTCTATTATTTAAAATTAATGAAAATAGCCCATAAATATATGAAAAGTTGCTCATCTTCATGAGTCATCAGAGAAATGCAAATTTAAACTACAATATGATATCATGTGCCAACATCATTTATCATAATGCCTCAAATTAAAAACATCAAAAATGCCAAGTGTGGGTACGGTGTGGAGCAACTGGTATAACCACTTTAGAAAACAGTTTGGCAAAACAATCTCACAAAAGGTTAAAACAGTTTTGCCATTAAATAAAACAGTTTTAACCCCTGAACAAGCAATTCTACTCAAGCAGGCATAACACCAAAAAGCATGTAAAGAATGTTTTACAGAAGGACTAATTATGTAGGCCAAAACTGGACAGCACCCCACTGTCCTTCAGTAATAGACTAGACTGTGGTACATTAACACACATGGAATATATACAGCAATAAGCATGAATAATTGACATCTACATACAAAAATATGGATGGATCTCACAAACAGGATTTTGAATGAAAGAAGTCAGACATAAAAGAACATATAAAGCGGGGCGCCTGGGTGGCTCAGTCGTTAAGCGTCTGCCTTCGGCTCAGGTCATGGTCCCAGAGTCCTGGGATCGAGCCCCATATCGGGCTCCTTGCTCAGCGGGAAGCCTGTTTCTCCCTCTCCCTCTCCCGCCCCGCTGCTTGTGTTCCCTCTCTTGCTGTCTGTCTCTCTCTCTCCCCGCCAAATAAATAAATAAAATCTTAAAAAAAAAAAAAAAAAACATATAAAGCATGATAAATTGGTTCTTACTGTCAACCTTGGTCAAGCCTTATCCAAAATACTGAGGAAGAAAGTGCCTTGAAGGGAGTAGTATCATATATCAGAACACAATTTGGAAAAAAAAAATTACCTTGCATTACATACTAACTGTGTGATCGCAGAAAAGTCATTTAACCTCCCTGGCCTCATTATTCCTCTGTAAAACAGAGATAAAGAAGCCTTCCCTCCCCCAAAGCAAATGACTGTTCTGAAGATTTCTAAGGTCCTCTGTAGCTTTACGTCTATGACCCAGTGAGACAGTTTCACTGCTCTCCACTTCCATGAATAAAAACATAAAGAGTTCTTTTAACAAAAACAATAAGAGCTCACCTTGTTCCAAGCCACCTGACATGTATTACTCATTTAGTCCTCAGCCTAACCCTATAAAATAGATATAACTATTACAGAAAAGGAAACTGAGACTCTGAGAGTTTTGGTAACTTGACCAAAGTTGCACTCCTAATAAGTAGTAAAGCCACAATACAAACCCAGAAAGAAAATCTAGCTCTATTAACCACATACTTAACTACTCAGTATGCAAAGACATTATAATCACTTCATTGTATCTAAGCTGACAGGACTTTTTAAATTAAGTTTAATACACTCTGTTGTCTAATCACCACAGAGCATAGTAAAATGTAATCTATATTATATATTGAAACTCTGATCTTGTTCAATCAAAAGAATGGTGATTTTAATTTATTCATATAAATCTGGCCTCTTTGAGACAGTACTAATTAAAATAAAGCAGTAGTGTTACTAGACAAGCACCAACCAATTTTGGTGGTCACATTCACATTTCCCATATTTCATGCCTCTCCAAGAAAGGAGCGGAAATCTGCCTTCCTTGTTATTGTTGTTTTAAACAGAGCCTCCTCTGCAAAAGACACTAGAGTATTAGTTCAGATTTGCCTCAGATACCCAATTTTCATGAATCACTTCTTCCGTGAAACAGAGCTCTGTGTTCAAAACTGAATCTTTAATTTTTTTTTTATTTCAGTGACTTTCAGTAACTTTCTATTTGCTAGAACTTTAATCAATTATTTTCTGACAATTCTTTTTTTTCTTATCCTGGGCTGAGATTTTACATATTTTAATTGGTTGGACCTCATCCTATTTCAGAGTTAAAGTCACCCAAAGTATTTATACTTTACATTTTGTGGAGTTATCTTGAATTTGTGTCAGTCAATCTCATTGTTGGCTAGTTGAGAGCCTGTAACTAGGATGTGGTGATGGTGGCTGAAAAAGGAGAAGAGAGAGGGATGGAGGCAAAGCCTGCTTACTTTGCACCACAGCCTACACTTAGGCAGGACTCCCAATGGTTTTGCATGGTAAGCTTAGTTATCAGTGGATAAAAGTAAATCTCTTAGATTAACTGTAGCAGATTTTTTTTTCAAATTTTATTTATTTATTTATTTATTTATTTATTTATTTAAGAGAGAAAGAAGGGGGGGAGCAGAAGGAGAGGAAAAAGCAGACTCTGTGTTGACTGCAGAGCCCCAGGCAGGGCTCAACCTCACAACCCCGAGATCATGACCTGAGTGAAAATCAAAAGTCAGATGCTTAACTGACTAAACCACCCAGGCGCCCCTGTAGCAGATGGTTTTAAAGAAGGAGGTAGGCTCTGGGCGCCTGGGTAGCTCAGTTGTTAAGCGTCTGCCTTCGGCTCAGGTCATGATCCCAGAGTTCTGGGATCGAGTCCCACATCGGGCTCCCTGCTCAGCGGGAAGCCTGCTTCTCCCTCTCCCACTCCCCCTGCTTGTGTTCCCTCTCTTGCTGTGTCTCTCTCTGTCAAATAAATAAATAAAATCTTTAAAAAGAAAGAAAGAAAGAAAGAAGGAGGTAGGCTCAAAAAGCACAGCACTTCCAGTTGGAACTTCTCTGGGACTTCCAACTAATAAATTGTGTGTTCTTGGACAAGTCATGCACTTGCTCTTATTAGGAAGACGGAAGCAATGCCTGCCTTATAGAATTGTTGTAAAGCTCACATTGAAGAGCAGAGTTATGTGCCTTCTACCCAACGGAAGGGATATGACTTCATTATAGTTGTGATTATTATGACCTTAATTATTTGGTGTTGGCACTTCCTGCCTTTGGATCTTCTTTCTCTGTTTAACTCCACCACAGTAGCTCAGGGATAGGAGCAGGAAGACGCTTAGTTCCCTCCTTCCAACACTGTGCTTATGTAGATTCCAATAAAGAAAAGTGGCAGGCTTGGTTCTCTTTGACTTCTTTCCCAGAACAACAACCTTCTTACTATTCACCAGTATTTATATTTGGATAAAGAGCTGGAGCTGAAGTTACAGAGGGAAAATATAAAGCGGACTGCAAAACAGGGTTGCACAAACAATTCTGTTGAAGTGAGCTGGAAAGCATTCAATAAAGAACACCAAAAAACCACTGGCCACTTGCACTTCTTTTGTTCATTTCAATCTTGGCAGAGTCAAATTCAGCAGTTAGGTTATATGTTTTCCTTTCCAAGGACTTTAGAAACAAGTGATGAATCTCTTTAAATGGTCTCAGTAAAAAATATATTTTGTTAGTTTTATGTCATTAAAAAGGCCTTTGAGCAACAGAGTTGCAAAGACAGGATGAGCTCAGGGTGTAAGAGGAAGGGTTATGGTTCTCTTTTAAAAAGTAAAAAACATACAGCTCAATTCATACTCCACCAAAATTAAGTTCTCATAAAGTATAACAATGGTAATACTGGGAACACTAACATAAGAAAATGAGACTGTCTGCTTCACCTCATATGTAATAGTGACACACACACACACACACACTCTTATGTAACTATTTCCTTCTCTCACTCAGCACATATTAAAGTCTGAATAAGCAAGTCAGTTAATGATTATTAAATTTAGTTTAAATGTTACCTTTTCTTTTATAAAATAAGTTTTCACAAACCTTTCAGAAGCACATTTCCTGAAATATTTTTACTGACTGGT
This sequence comes from Callorhinus ursinus, assembly GCF_003265705.2. Classification (NCBI taxonomy): domain Eukaryota; kingdom Metazoa; phylum Chordata; class Mammalia; order Carnivora; family Otariidae; genus Callorhinus; species Callorhinus ursinus. Next base: position 9,327,816 of record NW_027397106.1, on the reverse strand, counting down.
TTTCAAATTGCACATGTGAAGACACATTCCCAAATACTCTTTAAAAATATTTACTATAAGACCTAAATGCTTATTTCCCTTAGGGAAAAAAAATTCTGTGGGTGTTTACAGAAAATTTCTTGCCAGTTCTTGTAAAATGCTGAATTCATCAGAATTAGAATGTACTTCGAATACTCAAAATACAAACAAATATAGGCACAAATCCTCTATATTCCATGGCATTCATTCACTAAATAGAACCAGAAAGCCAAAGTCACTTCATCCTTACTACTTTTAACCACAGAAAATGAAAGACTCAAATTATTTTGGCATTTCTTCAGTGATGTTGTGGTCCCCCTCACTGATTACTTACTTGCAGCTTTCTCTATGATACATGAGACAAACACAGTTGATTTTCAATCATTAACACCAAAGTCTGCCAGAAGCACTTTGCATTAATAAATCTCAAAATATTTTACCATTTCATTAAGTCTAACTGCCTGTTGTTGGGAAGATTTCAAGCACTGTCTGATTTAGTAAGCAGCTGACTATTGGTAACAGAGACAAATGGTAAAATCAGAATTGAAATTCACTACTTCTGACTAATGCATCTATCATGATGGTCCATTATTTCAATCAGCCTGCCTCTAATAAAACTGACATCACCTAATGAAAATCTGTTATGTTCAGGGGTAACTGTGTAGAAGTACATGTGCAGAGAAGGATAAAAGAATTTAAAGCAAAAAGTCTGATTCCTGCTATTGTTGTGTTATGAATATAAAGCCCTAGAAAGGACCTTGCTTCTTCTTATCTCTGTCTATCTACAAAGAAAACTACAGAACATCACCACAAGCTTTCAGATACTAAGACAAGTTCAAGGAACAACTCAGATGACTCCTCACTGAGGAAATTAGCTAGTGACACGTGTAAGAAAAATTGCATTCAGTTCTTCCAAACCTATCTGACTAGGCTAATATACTTTCGTGAAATGGACTGGCTTCAATGTAAAGTCTAATAAAATTAAATATAAATGAGCTCCGGAGGGAATGAAATCAATGGGCTACAAAGCGACTTCCTGATTTTTCCCTGAGAACTCGTCACTTTGACCAGCAACAGCGCACTGCACAGCACGTGGGCAAGAGTCAGGCATGGCAGTGGTAAACGGAGCAGGGTGAACAAAAGCCCCAGCACAAGCAACCATTCATTCTCTCCCCCTCTCTTTCCCTCACCCTTGCCCTCCCCTCCCCCACCTCTCAGTCTTTGCTCCTGCATGGACGATGATACTGCACTCACATAGCCCTGTGTATCCTACAAATTATATCACAACTCCATTTACATAGCTTCCTATTCCTTTGGACAAAAATAGCTAAATTTTAAATGCTCCTTTTAACAAGAATTTAAGGACACTCTTTTAAAGTGTAAGTGACATAAATGCAATGATTTGTTATTGAATGAATGATATAGAACCCATTTCGGGACAGCTATGAATTCAGAGAGCATTTCCTGACATCAGAAGTGAACCGCACGGCTACTAAGAAGGTCACGCAGCTTCCTCACTCAGGAGTGTGAGCCTTTTTTTTTTATTATGAATTGACACCACGGCCCCGTCCACACTGGACAATCTTATGATAACGTGCTATCCAAACTCACTTGTATCATGGATTTCCTTGGTCCCCATGGCTGAGTGTGGACAATTCTTAACCTCTTTTGGAGGTATTTGTATCAAGTAGTGGAACGAGAGAAATGCCTACCACTAAGTTTCTTACAGATCTTTCCTACTACTGTCACTATACAGAACGGATTCCTCCAAGAGAAAATTTTCCTGTTAAATACAAGTATAGCATTTTTAAATGGAAAAGAACTGATCAACCAAAGTAAAGAAGGTATTCTTCCTATTTGTACCATTTCTAAAAGCTTTTTAGGGTGCCCAGATCAAACCAATGATGGGTGAATATTTATTAATAACAAAGATTTATTTTTGCCAAAACAAATTATTCATCATAAAAGTTATGCTCACATTTGCATTCCTTACAGCACTTGCCATCCACGTACGCAAGAGCCGACTTAAGGGGGCAGTCAGGAACCGGGCAGATCAGAGTTTCGCACTGGATAGTTCCATTCTGAGAAGAAAGCAATATTTAAAGAATTTCCAAGTTGCAGTTTGATAGCCTGAAAATATTTTTTAAATCTTAAGTTTCAAACTCTTCACATACAACGTCATAAATACCACTATTCTCTGTGGTTATTACATGGTAAAACCCATAGTACGGAGACCTGCAGTAAAACGTATTGGGTCCTAACACAGTTGGTGATTGGCTCCCATCTTCTGTCCAGTGATGATGCTACACACCCTAGAGTTCTCCCCCTTCTGGAGGGAGGTGGATGAGAACATGGGTGGAGGGAGGAGCACACACTGACAGCAGGCTAGGGGTAAGCCTCATGTCTGCCCGGATTATGCACAAAATGAGCACCCACAAGCCAGGGGATTTCTGGAATAGCTGCTGCCATCCTGCAGACCCAGTCTTGGGACCCAGAATCTTCCCATGGATATTTAAGCACCACCACGAGAAGCACTCAACCGCAAACAGGATGGCAAGAAATTTATTTCCTGAAGGTCATCCAGAACTCCCAGGCAGCTAGCTGCTTCTCTAGTCACCTTATTGACCTCACTATACACCTCCTGCATTTTACTCAATTCGATTTTTGCCTCCCATTTAATAAGCTGGGCAGGCTTTACTGTATTGGTAAAGTGCTGCAATTTTAGTGGGAACATTATATGTTCCCGAATAGAAATCATATGATGCATGCACATGCATGCACACACATATGACTATTTTGGAGGTAGCTTTAACTTTTTTAATGCATGAAATTCTGTTTTTGAACAAACGATGAATTTGGAGAAATATTTTTTAAAGGCTAATTCACATAGACCTCTGGCTTCTTTCCAATAAATGACTTTTAACTGATGAATTCACGTGAAATTTAAAATTTAAAAACCAAACGAGTCTTGACCTTTTCTTTGGAAATGAACCTATTTTTGAAATAGTAATGCACTAAATATTTCTACTTTATGAGTGCACAATTAGAGAAATCATATTTATTTAAATTCTCTAATTCTTATTCTACCATATTAGCAAACTTTAAAAGATTGCTAAGTTAAACTCCATTATTTGTTAGTATGGCCCAATCTGGTGACAATATTTCATGCTGCATATAATTTAGTTTTATTAAAATGCATTAATAAACCCATGAGGGGAAAATCTCTTGAAATGTTAAGGATAATGGATAGAATCCTTTGGGAATCACCTTCACTAACCCAATTTAAATTGCTAACTTCATGTGTACACCAATACTCAAACTTTATAGTATTTCTAAGCCATAATCATCTTTATAGGCTAGAACGTGTCTTTAATAATGCAACACGCAGTTCTTTAAATTTGACCAGGCTGGCCGGCACTTTAGTGCTGTGTCTTGAGGAAATGGGTCTTGAAATTTTCATGATTACATTGTTTTAATAAATTTTTAAAGAGCGGGGGCATCTGCGTTCCCTCCATCTGAACTCTCAGTGGAAGCCATACCAGACACGTGCAGTTCTTACAGCCGTCGGTCCAGGACTCAAATTCTCGGTAGGTGGTTCCCTTCATGGTGCAGGTCCTCTCACAATAGCACTGATCCAATCTATTCATTCGCTGCTCAGCTCGAGACAGCTGTGGCACAAAGGAAGGGGTTCACAGTGTTCACCATTCCAGCAACACAGAAAGGCAAAATACTTCAATAGGCATCAGATGTTTTTCCGTGTATGGAAGTAAAGATGGCTGTGCCCATCTATTATTGTCATCGATATATTGAAGCCTATACTTTAAAAGAAAAGTTTTTCCCCCTCTTCTTTTTGAGGTAAATTTGGTTCTTGCCTTTGAAAAAAAAAAGCATGATTTATAAGATATAAATGGGGGCTAAGTAAAAATGGCATCACTCACACTGCTGAAAAGCATTTTCCATTTTTAAAAATGTTTAATTTCATGAATATCTTTATTCAAGTGAAGAAAAATTTCAGAATTTATGTCGTGTCAAAAACAAATCATAGATATACGAGACAACTTGCAGGTTCTCAGTAACTACTATGCAAGCTGACAACAGTCTGGTGAAATTGCAAGGAAACTTGATACATGCTTAGGATAGTGAATAATCCTACAACAGCAACACAGTGGTAGAAAGCATCCGTGGGACCATTCCCTTGACATAATTCCAGTGTCCATATTCTTTACAATGCCCCCTCACCTCCATCCTTATAAAGAAAAGCAAAATAAAAATAAATAATAATAAAAACTAAAATAAACAATAAATCCTACTGTAATAAGCAGTGTGAAAATCAGGTAATCTGCCTCATTTCTGATTTACCGATCATTTATTACACAGATGGCTAGGGTTTGAAAATTTATAAGCCCTTTCCTTGAGCAGAGATTTAAATTCAATCCCAGCAAACAGTATAGTATAAGAAAAGTCTCAAAGATGAACATTTGTGGTTATAAAAAAAAAACAACTATAAAGAACCTCAAGGATTTCTGAGCTCCCCGCACTCAATTTCTAAGTAGCTTTTACCTTGGCTGATGTTTTGGCCAAAATGTCCTGCAGCTCCATGATTTTCTGCACGAGTCCATGGAAGTCATTGCAAGTTGGACAGGCTGGAATTACAAACACTACATTGGTCAAGTTGTATTTATAAGGAGGTCAATCTAGTTAAATCCATGCTGACAACTAATATATTGGACCTCCGATTTCAAACTGACATTCTGGAGAAAATTAAGCAAGAAGCACACTTTTCATCACACAGTGCAAGAACTAATGGACTTACTGCGATTAAGATCTGGGCACTGAGCAATAAATCCTTGGGGCATGACAAGTAATTGCACATCTTGCATTATACCCTGTGTGCAAAAAATTTTTAAAAAGATGTATTACTTTCATCTACCCAAATTATGTTCAACAGTCAAGTTCATGAAGGAAAACATTACAAGATAGACTCACCAAGATCCCTAAACAACATCTTTTTGAAGATATCACTTCTACTTCAGACCAAAGGGAAAGAAATATATCACAAGTAGATGATTACCCATGTAGTTTCCTATTGATAATATTTTTAAGGCCTTAAGATTAAATGTCAAGATATAATTAAGAGGGAATAGTCATGTTGTTTTGAGAAGTTATTTTTACTTAGCCACTGGAGAAAAGCTTGAAAATGACCTTTAAAAATCAACCTGAAAATCACTTCTGGTTTCAGCAACAGTGAAACTGATACCAATTTTAAATTAACTGCAGCCATCAAAAACAAAGAGATAGAAAAACTGAGTCATAAGTGCAATACTCATTTGAGCATTTCTCATTTTTCAGTCGGATCTTTTAGAACTAATTCGTCAATTTATAAAGGACAATAGATTCATTAACCACCTGCCGCAAGACTTAGCGACAAGTCTTTAGGAGTACAGAAAGTTTAGCGTGAAATTTTTAAACATTCCAGCAGCAAATAACCCATTTTACACAGAGGGCCACATCACATGTCTATAGGTAAAATTTACATGTATTCTTAGTCACTAAGGCTTAATTAGCTTCCATCTTCCTGGGCTCTTAAACCAAAGGCCAAAGGTAACTCATCAGACACACTCCAGCTGTCCCTTTCATCTACCACCCCTCTCTCTTCCTTCATCAACTTTATATACATTTTTAATTAATATTTCACTTTATTCCTCTGAAAAATGCAAACAGAATGTCTAATGACAGGGTGACGGGACCAGCATATTATCAAGACAATTTTGAGTGTACCTACAAAATATACCAGTCAAATATTGACCTATATCTCCTACATGTTTAATCTAATTAATAGCATAGTATAAGAGGAGCGTCAATGTGAATGATAAATATTGTAGTATACTGTGTGGAATTGCTGGATCTGTTGTTTGCTTGGGGTTTGGATTAAAAAGGCAACTTCTATACAAACTCCTATCACTTGGAAGCAGCAACATGAAAACAAGGCTACCATGTACAGTTAAACACTGTACAACTCCACTGGACACCACTCACAGTCTACGGTAAAAATTATGACCCGAGAGTAGTACACATAATTGATGTGTGAGAAGGATTCTAAGGCCACATCCAGGTTCCATGGGAAAGACTGCCATGGTTAAAAAGAGGAGAGACTTGACATCTACAAATCTGCCATCTCTCATGTGGTATAAAAGCACTCATTGTTTAGGATTTGTGAACATGGAATCAATTCCTCATGACTGGCTCTGGGAAAGTCTCTTAATCCCTCAGAGTAGGTTTGCACACAGGTAAAAGAAAAAAAAAGAGCCTGCCTCAAGGCCAGTAAGACTAAGATTCAGGAATAACACATAGAAAGCACCTGGTTTCCAGGTAACAAACAGTTTAAGTAAGTTTAAAAAACACCTTCCCAGGTTACAGAGCTTACTTAGAACATAACTTCAAAATCACTGGTACCTACTCTACCCAGAAATCCATGAGTCAGACTCAGCAACTATTATTCTTCAGTTACCAACCATTTGCTGAACCACTTCTATATTATAGGCACTGTCTTAGTCCCTGGGGGAAAATGATTACACTACGGGCTTGTAGTCAAGCAATTTTCTGGACTTTAGTTCTTCATTCTTGAGATACAGAAATTTAAATGAGATGTCTTTTAGATCATCTACAATGATGAAATTCTATGAAGTGTGTCTCAAAGTAGGCACTAAAAAAAAAAGAGACAAATTATGACTGCTTTCTAATTTGGACAGATTTGTGCATATATATGCATTCCCCTTTCATATTCTGTAGTACAAAAAGACCATGAATAGTGAATATTGAAAAGTTTTCAATCCTCTATTATTAATATCCGTGTAAAAGTATCATCAAAGGTGACATTTCAGTGGTGGACAGTTTATTTGTAAATTAACATCTTAGGTATTTATTACTTTGAATGCCTAATCTCAACAATGATACGTTAGTTTCCCGACTGCTACTTTGTGATTATCTCTGTAATGTCTAAAGATCAAATTTATTCAGGAAAAAAGAGAAAATACTGTAGGCCAGCTAAATAAAGCACTGTGTAAAAAAAAAAACACGAAATAGAAAAAATATACAAATCAAATTATTTCGTTTCACACCACAAAAAGCAAAACATAATTTTCCAAACTCATTAGAAAGCATTTATATTTCTATGCTATCATCAGCCCTTAGCCAAAAAATACCTTAAAATATCCATGCGCATTATTTCTCTGTCCCAGCCAAAATGTTGTGCCCAGAGGCAAGTCTGTGGAGGGCTTTTCCACCACTCTCTCGTATATTCTGCAAAAAGGAAATATCAGAGTAAGCAGTGTGAGTTAACAGTCATTTCTTAGAATCTTCTACTTTGTAAACTGAGAACATTTCACTTACTTATTGCAGTCAACATGTAAAATCAGATGGGAGGCACTGATGGCTAAGGAGAGTTTGTGCCACTTGTCATCAGCCAAAATGTACGGAAAGACTTCTGTGTGCGGTTGGTGACTGCCTGACCGATAATGCAGTCTGACTTCATTCCGATGGCCACTGCTCTCCAGTTCCAGGTACCTGCGCAGAGAAGAGCCCCATGGGGCCCAGGGAAAATAAAGTTCCAAAATTACTGACATGACCTCCAGCCCCAGAAAGACGGAGTCTAATGTTTTTCCTACTCCTCCCACTGAGTACAACTAAACATTGTATTGTAAACAGACATAGGAAAAGTCTAAAAGATGGAGCAAAGAAAGAAAATCAGATCCAAGGTACTGGTTTCCTAGGTTTTCTTTTGGCCTCATATATCCCAGACTTGGCTGAGGAAGCCAGCAACCTGGAACACTAGTGAGTGTAGACCAAAAAAAAAAAAAAAAAAAAAAAAAAAATATTTATATATATATATATATATATATGTCTCCCAATGAAAGCTTGCTCTCTTTAGCCAAGGGCCAGGAAAGGGAAAGCCTGATAAAACAAAAACTTTTAGAGAATAACCACTCTATTCCAACCGAACATCACAGAAAAAAAACTGGCCTCATCCCCAAATAGACCAGTAAAGCTCGTGGGGAGCCTAGATTTCTACCTTCTTGAGACACCCAACACCTCCACTAGGGTGGTGACGGAAAAGGCCAAGTAGAGAATGTTCATCTATTTTTTAAAGATTTTATTTATTTATTTGACAGAGAGACACAGTGAGAGAGCGAACACAAGCAGGGGCAGAGGGAGAAGCAGGCCTCCTACTGAGCAGGGAGCCCAATGCGGGGCTCGATCCCAGGACCTTGGGATCATGACCTGAGCTGAAGGCAGACGCTTAATGACTGAGCCACCCAGGGGCCCCACAAGTATTCATTATTTAATTCAACAAGTAAATTCTATAATAATAGAGAGGTGTTTGCATTTAAAAAAAAAATAACATCAGCAAACACGCTGTCCTGTTGCTATAAACCTGTCAGTTCTTCACATACTGAGGCAAGAACCCTATTGCTGCTGTCAGGTAGCCTCCCAGATACTAGTAGAAATGTCACCTGCACTGGATTCCTAAACTTGAGGCACTAGAAGTAGCCTGAATAACAATGGGGCTGACACCAGGCCCCACAAACAACTTCAGAAGTTAAACATTTTACCAAAATCTACATTTTCATTAGCATCATTCACTCAATTTAAAAAAAATGAATTAGATTCACAATACACAAAAAACATGTAGTGAAGAGAAAAATAAATAATGATGTAAAACACTTAGAAGTGTGCCTAGCACATGGATAGGATTCAATAAATATTAGCTCTCATTAAAAGAAGAGAAAACAGGTTGAAAGAAGTTAATCCAAATCTTCAAAACCAGTAACTATTAAGATATATAAAACCATAGGAAGATGTGAAGTTGCACGAACATATGATTATTGCATAATTATAAGTTACAAAGTATCTTAATGAGCACTGGGTCTATTTTAATGAATCATTTTTCTAATAACAGCCATATTCATTTCCAGAAGCCCACTGTTTCCCACTGGGTGGTGTCTCAGTGGGAGGCAGGACTGGCTCACCCCCTCTCCGGCCGCCCCCCAGGCTTAGCAGAACAGAGCAGTTAAACACCCCAGGCCTAAAACCTGAGGACTCACATCCTAGTACCCCTCCCAAGAGTGCCCGGCTACTTCACCTCTCTGTACCACATCTGGTCACTCAAATATAAAACGGGGATATGAACTGTACTTGCTTCAGTGGACATCTATAAGGATGTGAATGAGTTAATTTAAGAAAGCACTCAGAATATTACTCAGTACACACAAAATACTCAATAAAGATAGTACATGTTAGTTATCTTTTTCAATTCAAAAAGCAAAGTCATCAAATCGTCCCTCTTCTTTCCCATGGTATAGCCAGGAATGGGCTGACAACACACTCCAGCAAACAGACACTCTTCCCTGAAACTCCTTTTTTTTTTTTTTTAAGATTTTATTTATTTATTCATGAGAGACACAGAGAGAGAAGCAGAGGCAGAGGGAGAAGCAGGCTCCCTACGGAGCAGGGAGCCGATGCAGGGACTCGATACCAGGACTCCAGGATCAAGACCTGAGCCGAAGGCAGACAATTAACCTACTGAGCCACCCAGGTGCTCACTTTCCTGAGATTCTTGATGGAGCACAGCCAAGGAGGGGAGTGCGGAGGCACCCACAATGTGCTAGGGCAGCAGCATCCTGGTCAGCTATGTTCAGGTCACTCTGCATCTTCCTTCCTGTTTGCTGGCCCATCAGGGTGCCTTTGGTTATTACCTGTTCCAAATTCTGATGCTCCAGGCTCCCATCAGTTCTGTAAGCTGCCCTCCCATGCATCGCCTCCAAAGTCACCTTACAGCTAGAACCTTAACTGATATATTACAATTGTGACCATGGAAAAAACATAGAATAAAGCATATCAACATTTTTAAAGCTATTATTGAGTGATAGAACTATGAGTTATTTTTAACTTTCTTTTTATTCTTCTTTATTTTCCCTTTTATGTTCAATAAGCATTTGTTACCTTAAATTAAAAACCACATTTTAAATCCCAAGAAGGTAATTTGTCACACCTGAACATATCATGTCTCCCTGATCTGTTATTCATAATTGTGAGAAGTAACTAAAATCAGAAATAAAGTTCACCCTTTATAATAATTTATGCCCTTGTTATTCAAATATCCTTTGCATTGGCAGAAATATAAACTAATTTAAGATTAGGCTTCAGAGAAATAGGCGACAGTTGCAGGACATCATTCATTTTAACAACCTCCTTCATAACTCAAGATCAAGGGATGAAAATAAGGTCACGTCTCATCTGACAAAAAAGGTTGCACACACACATAAAATGAGACTTTTTCTGCTGCCTTAAATTAAACCTAAGGAGGAGAACGATCAGATCATCTCAGTAGAGTTCTTCCTCAACTTGCAATGGGGCTATGTCCTGATAAAACCATCACAAGTTGAAAATGGCATTTAATACACCTAATCTACCAAGCATCGTAGCTTAGCCTAGCCTCCCTTAAACATGCTCAGAACACTTCTACAGCCTACAGTTGGGCAAAATCATCTAAAGCAAAGCCCATTTTGTAATAAAGTGTTGAATATCTCAGGCAATATATTGAATACTGTACTGAAAGTAAAACAAAACCAGAACGGTTGTATGGGTATACACTAATTATAAGTGTATCGGTTGTTCACCCTCGTGACTGCATGAGGGAGCTGCGGGCTCACTGCTGCTGCCCAGCATCATGAAAGAGCATCATACCACACATGTCACTAGCCTGAAGGAAACCAAAATCAAAAATTCAAAGTACAGTGTCTACTGAATGTACATCACTTTCTCACCACTGTAAAATAAAAAAATGGTAAGGTCAACCATGCTAAGTATAGGGCCATCTGTGTATTAAGCTAGAAGCCAATTGTTAGTCATCTGAAGAAAAGCTACATATACTTCTGGCACCAAATATATGAGAGGAGCTCATGGAAGGCACAACTGCTAAGGAGTTACACGTGCAGGCTCTGGACCTGAAAACCCAGTTCGGCTTCTCACTACCACCACTGCCTCCACTTCCCGCTGCCTCAGTGTCCTCATCTGTAAAATGAGGAGTCACTGTGACAATCCACACAAAGCAGGGCATCTGAAACACAGTAATCACCCAATAAATGGTAACTATTGTATCATTTGTCAATACATAATCCCAATTTATAAAGTCCAGCTTCTAAAAAGCCAATTCTTGAATCACAAGCAATTTTGAACACATTTTGTTTAAATGGAAGAATGCAGACACAGGAGACCGAAGTTCCAGGCAAAACAGAAGATTAACCAACTCACAGAAACTAGTTGACACCTTACAATTAAGGGCTCTAGCATAACCAACAAAATATGAGAAGCGAAGTCCAGTGGTAGGGCCACAATTATTGTTGAGTTCAGCACTTTGCCCACTTGTTGTACAAAATTGACCCTCTCACCTTGTCACTTCCAGTGATTCCCTCAGATGTTAAGGGAGATGGGAGAATTGGGGAAAAGTGTATTTTTTGGCATCCTTCATTAGAATCGTATTGATTCAGTTGTTAGTTCGCTTGTTTTCAACCGTATTTGGTCATCAAAGCCAGGTGGTATAACGTGGTAATTTAAGAGGCCTCAGAGACTTACTCCTGTCCCCACTCGTTAGTAACTGTGATAATGGGCAAGTGAAAAATCCTCCCTAAGCCTCAGTTTCCTCTCCTATCAAATAGAGTAAGAGTTGTAACCATATATGGTCATTGTCAGAATTTAACAAACTAAGGGATGTAAGTGCTTACTCTACAGTTCTTGACAAAGAGTGAGCCCTCCATACATGTCATGATTATGATTCATATTTCCTATGATACACTATTAAACATCACTAAATTTTCAGGGTGCATTTGAACTTAAACAAGCATTAATCTCAACAGAAAGCATTTTAATGAGAATCCATACTTAGAATGTTCATCTGTGATCTCCCATTAAATGGTCATCCAGTCTGTCTGAGTACATCCAATGACCAAGAATTCATGATTTACTGAGGCCCGTCATTTCATTTTTATAAGACAAACACCTTCCTTATAGTAAAGCATAAAGGCAAGAGGTTTTTCTAAACTATAATTTATTAGTGCATTTATTCCAGCAAATATTTACTATGGGCACAGAGACTATGGCAGTGACCAAGGCCAAGTACACTGAAGCTTAGAGATCCTCAATAACAAACACATTATTGAGTGAAAATTATGCTTAGCCATCTCAAAACTAATAACGATATTACTACAGAAGTCTTGCTGTAAGAAGAAAAATGTAGCCATATCAGTGAGGAAAACAAAGCTTCTTCATGAATAATACAGCCATAAGCTAAAATTATATCACCAAGGGAAAAGATCAGTAGAAAATGGAATTAATTCATGACTGAAGCTCTGGCATCCAACATGATGGCTTAAATAAAAACCTCTCCATCTTACTACTCTATATAACAGAGTTTATAATAAAATAAAAGGAAAAAATAGTTATTTAAGAAATTGAGATAATTTATTACTATTGATGATGAGGCCAGTAAGGCACAAAGAAAGGGGTGCCGGGGGGCTCAGTCATTAAGCATCTGCCTTTGGCTCAGGTCATAATCCCAGAGTCCTGGGATCGAGCCCTGCATCGGGCTCCTTGCTCAGCGGGGAGTCTGCTTGTCCCTCTCTGACTGCCCCTCTCCCCTTCTCATGCGTGCACTCTCTCTCTCTCTCAAATAAATAAATAAAATCTTTAAAAAAAAGAAACAAAGAAAATCTGAGAAACAACACTGAGCTACGATCCTGGAAGAGAAGATTTAGTGGCATAAGGTGCATTTTTAAAATATCAATTTGAAGAAAGTCTTAAACAAGGATGGAGAAAGAACAGATACAATAAAGCATTAATAAGCGGGTATTCCACAGCACAAGGGTATCCACAAGAGTCACAGAGTTTGAAAGAAGCCATTGGATAAAAGGCAGTACCTACTTAATGCTATGCTCTCGTTACCTCAACTCTCTTAGTTGTGACAGAGGCTGCACAGGTAGAAATTAGACAAAGACTGGAAAAAAAGGATAGAAGGAAAGGAAGTAGAAGACTCACAGGAAATGAGTCTTCCCTATTTTATCAAGAATGAACCCAAGAGCACCCAGTCTTAAGGTTGAGGAAGAACTTTTGGGGAATATGGACTTCTCTGATGATCTGAAAATGTATACATGCAAATGTGTACAAAATTTGGCTTGCAAATTCTGCAAGGGATTCACAGATCCCAAGAAGCCCATTCAGGGACTCTAAGCTAAGTATTCCTCCATTTTAGGAAGACCAAGCAGAATATGGCCACTTGAAAAAGTTTGACGATGTGGTTTTATATATATATAATTTTTCTGATATAAAATAATAGGTTATAATAAGACAAAAATTCAGAAAATACACAAAAGCATGAAGAAGAAAATTATGATCACTAATGGTCCTGGCTGGAAAGAGATGATTAATATTAACAGCTTTGCATATGTCTTTTGCAGTCTTTTTCAATTAACCATACACTCAGAATTTCTTTCCATGTCAATAAAGTAAAGCCACATCCTTTTTATTGGAAGCATGGTATTTCATAGTGTAACCATGCCATAATTTATTTAACATCCAATTTCGTATTACTATTTCCAATTTTTCCTTCTTAATAAAAATGTTTCAATATATGTGAACTATACTTCAAAAAATATTTCAATACATATTTCTTTGTGCACCTAAATAATTAACTCCTTGGAATAAATACTACAAATGAAATTGCTGGTTCAAATGTTATACATATTTCAAAGAGATTTGTTATATTCAAGAATTCACTCATTCATTTATTCATTCAATAAATATTTTTTAAACAGCAAACTAAGCCTAAAGCTAGCAAAAGGAAGGAAATATTAAAGATTAGGCAGAAATAAGTAATATGGAAACTAAAAAAGCAACAGAACCAATCAATGAAACCAGAAGCTGGTTCTTTGAAAAATTAATAAAATTGATAAACCTCTAGCCAGACTTATCAAAAAGAAAAAAGGATTCAAATAAACAAAATAAAAAATGAGGAAGGAGAAATAACAACCAACACCACAGAAATACAAACAATTATAAGGAAAAACTATGAAAAACTATATGCCAACAACTGGACAACCTAAAAGAAATGGATGAATTCCTAGAAACATATAAATTACCCTAGGAACATATAAATTACCAAAACTGAACAGGAAGAAATAGAAAACCTGACCAGACTGATAACCAGCAAAGAAATTGAATCAGTAATCAAAAAACTGACAATAAACGAAAGTCCAGGGCCAGATGCCTTCAAAGGTAAATTCTACCAAACATTCAAAGAAGAGTTAATACCTATTCTTCTCAAACTATTTCAAAAAATAGAAAAGAAGGAAAACTTCTAAGTTCATTCAATGAGGCCAGCATTAGCCTGATACCAAAACCAGATAAAGACACCACTAAAAAAAAAAAAAAAAAAAAAGAACTCCAGACCAATATCCCAGATGAATATAGATGTAAAAATTATCAATAAAATACTAGCAAACTGAATCTAACAATACATTTTTAAAAAGTCATTCACCACGATTAAGTGGGATTTATTCCTAAGATGCAAGGGTGGTTCAATATTTGCAAATCAATCAATGTGATACATCACATTAATAAAAGAAAGGATAAGAACCGTATGATCATTTCAACAGATGCAAAAAAGCATTTGACAAAGTACAACATCCATTCAAGATAAAAACCATCAACAAAATAGGTTTAGAGAAAACACAGCTCAACAAAATAAAGGCCATATCTGAAAAACCCACAGCTAATATCATCCTAAATGGAGAAAAACTGAAAGCTTTTCCTCTAAGGAATGAAACAGAGATGTCCACTCTCACCACTTTTATTCAACATAGCACTGGAAGTCCTAGCCACAGCAATCAGACAACAAAAAGAAATAAAAAGCATCCAAATTGAAAGGAAAGAAGTAAGACTTTTACTATATCCAGATGATATAATACGCTATATAGAAAACTTGAAAGACGCCACCCAAAAAAGCTGCTAGAACTGATAAACAAATTCAGTAAAGTCACACGACACGAAGTCAAGATACAGAAATCTGTTGCATATTTATAGACCAATAATGAAGCAGCAGAAAGAGAAATTAAGGAATCAATCCCATTTACAATTGCACCAAAAACAATAAGATACATAGGAATAAACTTAAGCAAAGAGGTGAAAGAGCTGTACTCCAGAAACTATGAAATACTGATGAAAGAAACTGAAGGGTGCCTGGGTGGCTCAGATGGTTAAACGTCTGCCTTCAGTTCAGGTCATGATCCCAGGGCCCTGGGATCAAGTCCCGCATCAGGCTCCCTGCTCCTTGGGAGCCTGCTTCTCCCTCTGCCTCTCTCTCTCTCTCACTCTCTCATGAATAAATAAATAAAATCTTTTTTAAAAAAAAGAAAGAAATTGAAGATGACACAAAGAAATGGAAAGACATTCCATACTCATGGATTGAAGAATAAATACTGTTAAATGTCTATACTACCTAAAGCAATCTGCACATTTAATGCAATCCCTTTCAAAATACCAACAGCATTTTTCACGCAGCTAGAACAATCTTAAAATTTGTATCAAACCAGAAAAGACCCTGAATAGCCAGCGCAATCTTAAAAAAGAAAAACAAAGCTGGAGGCATTACAATTCCAGACTTCAAGTTATATTACAAAGCTCTAGTGATCAAAACAGTATGATACTGACACAAAAACAGACACATAGATCAATGGAAAAGAATAGAAAACTCAGGAATGAACCCACAATTATATGGTCAATTAATCTTCGACAAGGCAGGAAAGAATATCCAATGGGAAAATAAATATCTCTTCAACAAATAGTGTTGGGAAAACTGGACAGCAACCTGCAAAAGAATGAAACTGGACCACTTACTTACACCATACACAAAAATAAATTCAAAATGGATTAACGACCTAAATGTGATACCTGAAACCATAAAAATCCTAGAAGAGAACACAGGCAGTAACTTCTTTCACATTGACTGTAGCAACTTCTTTCTAGATATGTCTCCCGAGGCAAGGGGAATAAAAGCAAAAATAAACTATCAGACTACATCAAAATAAAAAGCTTCTGCACAGCAAAGGAAACAATCAACAAAACTAAAAGCAGCCTACAGAATGGGAGAAGGTATTTGCAAAGGACATATCTAATAAAGGGTTAGTATCCAAAATATATAGAGAACTTCTAAAACTCAACACCCAAAAACCAAATAATCCAATTAAAAAATGTGCAGAAGATATGAATAGACTTTTTTCCAAAAAAGACATATAAATGGCCAACAGACACATGAAAAGATGCTCACCAACACTTATCACCAGGGAAATGCAAATCAAAACCACAACAAGATACAACCTCAAACCTGTCAGAATGAACACACACAAAACACACAACTAAAATCAACAACACAAAAAACAACAGATATTGGCAAGAATGTGGAGAAAGAGGAACCCTCTTGCACTGTTAGTGAGAATGCAAACTGGTGCAACCACTCTGGAAAACAGTATGAAGGGTCCTCAAAAAGTTAAAAATAGAACTACCGTACAATCCAGCAATCACACTACTAGGTATATACCCCAAGAATATAAAAACACTAATTCAAAGGGATACATGTACCCCTATGTTTCTTGCAGCACTATTTATAATAGCCAAATGGGAGCAGCCCAAGTGTCCACGGATAGATGAATGGATAAAGAAGAGGTGGTATACATACAATGGAATATTACACAGCCATAAAAAAGAATGAGATCTGGCCATTTAAGACAATATGGAGGGTATTTCACTTACATATGGAGTTTAAAAAAAAACAAATGAATAAACAAACAAAAAGCTGAAACAGACCCATAATTACAGAGAACAAGCTGATGGTTGGCGGAGGGAAAGGGTTAGGAGGATGGGCAAAATGCATGAAAGGGAGTGGGAGGTACAGCATTCCAGTTAGAGAATGACTAAGACACAGGAATAAAAGGCACAGCAGAGGGAACATAGTGAGCAGTACTCTAAGAGCATATTGTATGATGCCAGATGGTATCTACACTTGTGGGGTCATAGATCTGGGGAATCACTATGTAGTACACTTCAAACTAATGTAAGCTGTGTGTCAACTACACCTCAGTTTAAAAATAAAAGACATCTAGGAGCGCCTGGGTGGCTCAGTCGGTTAAGTGACTGCCTTCAGCTCAGGTCACGATCCTGGGGTCCTGGGATCAAGTCCCGCATCGGGCCCCGCATAGGGCTCCCGGCTCGGTGGGAAGCCTGCTTCTCCCTCTGACTGCCACTTCCCCTGCTTGTGTTCTCTCTCTTGCCCAATCGTTCTCTCAAATAAATAAATAAAATCTTTTAAAAAATAAAGTAAAATAAATAAGGGACATATAAAGCATGACTATTATTCCTCACTGAGTTATTCCACTTCTCTACAGAGAGAAAGTGGAATGAATTATCCCAGAATCTGGGAAACCATCTGTGACAGATGTTATTGGTCAAGTAGAGTTCAAAAAATAAAGAAATTATATTTTTTACAGCCAATTCTCATAACACCTTCAATTTGATATCAAAGGATCAAAAAGTAGACATAGGTTGAGCACAGCTCATAAGGGAATAACATGCTCATTATTAAATTAATAAATCATTTAGTACATAAGATACCATGTACTTAATTTTACTTTAAAATATGGTTAATATGTCACTTTTTAATATCTGATTTGATTATTCAAATCAAGCTCTTCTGTGAAAAAATAAAATAAAACTCAACCCTTTCTGGTTATAGTTTCACCTGTTAAAATGGTTTAAATCAGCTCTGCATTGAAGGAAAGAACTTGGTATCTCTAAAAATCCAGTTTCTACATAAATTAAATATTATCAAGGTTTCAGCTTAATTGAGATTGTGTGTGTGTGTGTATGTGTGTGTGTCTACCCAAGAGAATATACCAATGTTCCCGTCAATTTCTAGATATCATGGGCTAACAAGTATATTGAGGTATGCAAGCAATTGCACTATTTCAAAGAACAAACAACAAGCAATATTTCTGGAAGAAAATGATATTCCCAAGTTGGTAACTTTTCATCTTCACCTTCACCTAAAAAATGATTCATGATGCTTTTAGGGATACATCCATCTGAGGTGACTAAGTGGCACCCAAAGACCCTCGATGCCCTATGATTTCATGCAGTATTTTATCTGGTTTCAAACCTTCCTCTTAAGTTAACAATTTGCTTTCCTTAGGTCCTAAAAATCAATAGGAGTTCTTAGGCCGAAAGAGGTTAGCCTGTGTTGGAATTTTCGGCAGCTTTATATGTACCACATATAAAGTTGTGAAACTCTGGGCGGACAAGAAAGGAAAAGCATTGATGCATGTAAGACAGCAAGAAGTTCTAGGCAAGCTGTATTTGAAAGAAAGGAAGCAGTCACAGGGGAGAGTAAGTTGTCAATGCTGCAGCATCTGTTTTCTGACATGCTTCATGGGTCATCATGTCTCCTCTATTGTGCAGAATAAATAAGAGCCAAGGAAGAAGGTAATAGGATTCATGGGTCACCCATTGAGATGACATTTTGCTTTTAGTGAGCCCATTACCTCGAGTTCCCATTGAAATGGGTACAGGACACCCCTAACTAGAGGAAACAGAACCAACCTGGCCCCAAATTCTAGCTAATAGGGAAATGCCAAAAAGGCAGGAGTCTTATTTTTAAGTGTTAGCATACATGTTTTATGGCGAGGCAGTCAGAAAAATTAAAAGACAAATATTTTCCCAGCTATGCCAACTGGTTTTGTTTACTCTGTAACAAGTTCAGTGGGGCCATGATGATGCTGTTGAAACAAAGAAGTCAACTGTAAGGAAGAAAATTTCTGGATAAAAATTTTTAGTCTAACTGAAAAGACCCAACAGAGGAAAAATAGATGACTGTTTTCTCCAAGAGCAAAAGAAAACAAGATTGCTAAGCCTGTCAACAGAGTTCTAGGATTTTGAGGGAAGTGGAGAGGCCATGATGGGGCTCTACAACAAGTAGAGAATGAAACGGCTGGGAGGATGGGCTAGTTCAAATGTTGATTCTGCCCCTTATTGTGACCTCAGACATTGGACTCAACCACTCAAGGCCCTCTCCTTATCTGTAAAATAGGGATAAAAATGGAATAGGAATAACCTCCAAGACAGTGATGAGCACTCAATAAGATTAATCAATGCAAGGTGTTTAGAGGATGGCCTGACACAGTGCAGGAATTTAATAAAGTGTTAAATGTTAACAATGCAGAAAAAACATTCCAAGGCACCTAAGAAATCAGTCAACTCCTGCAAACCCTGAGATTAGCAGATGCTCTGCACTTCTCATCCTATCATTCCACCAATATCTTTCAGCCATCTGAGTGTCAGGCATTGTACCAGGCACAGAGGAGACTGGGGAAAAGAAACAAAGTCAGGCCCTCACAGAACTTCTTCCATCATTTTCATCATGTTCCTGAATTGGCACTCCCCAGGATGATGATTTACTATAAATGTAGGCTTCCTCATTCATGTTTACATCCCTGTATTTCTGCCAAGTCTTTATTTTATATTATTTTATTTACATCACTTTATTTTTCTACTGTTTTCATATTTATTATTTCATATCATTCTACATTATTGAATCTATTTAGAAATGGTGAACTTAAAAGTAAGCACAGTTTTTCTTAATGCAACTTAACAAACCTCCTGCAATAGACCTTGAACTCTGACAAGTCAGAGGTTGGAAAGGTTTTGTCATATGTTTCTTTCAGTTACTGGCTGATGAAAAACAGTCATATTTATTTTTAAATGAAGAAAATATGCATTTTTAACCTGTCAGAAATGTCAAAAAATGAAAATCCAATAACTAGATGAAATACAATTTTTGAAAAACCATAATAAATGGGATAGAAATAGAAAGCTAGATGTAAGAGCCCATCAGCAAAATCTGCCTCTAACATATCTTATATAGTCTGATCTTGTTTTTACAAATGTCTGTGATATTTTAGTTCAATAAATGCAATATGGTCTATAAAGCTAGCACGAGAAAGGTAGAAAAGCTAGGCAAATCACTGTTATGGAAGTAAGATGTTATTTTCTCTGAATCCATTCAATGTAAATGAATTATTTTCATTAAAGAAAACTATAGTAGTTAAAGATGTCTTACACAGTGAATGCTGATATGCACTTAAAATGAAGTACAAAAAAGTTTGACTTACTATATTTGCGGAATATATTGTTACATGATGTATATTACTCAATTTTTTAATACTAGAAAATGAATTTAAAAGCTAATATGAGTTTCAATTTTCAATGTCATTTTTTTATTCATGTCACTAAGAAGCAATACTTTATGATTCAGGTGGGTATGGTCAATGGATGTTAAGGACAGTGAGCAAAGGTCTGATGAGGAACAGCACACTGGAATAAAACTGGAGTACCTCCCCATAAAATACTAATCGAAATCAAAGGGGAAAAATATTGAAGAGCCTGGCAGATCACCAACTTGACCAGGTGATCAAGGTTAACATCACGAGCAGTAAGACAGATTGACAAAGTGTACCACCTCTAGATGTGGTGCACTGAGAAGAGTCAGCATCATTTCTGCAGTATTCCCAGCAAAAACACATGGCCTCAGTAATGAGGAAACATCAGATGGACTCAGGTGGAGAGTGATCCTAAAGAATGACATGCCTATACCTCTAAGACCATAATGGATACCAAAGACAGAGAAAGGCTAGAATTGCTCGATACCAAAGCAGATTATGAGAAGGGACAACCAAATGTAATATGTGCTCTTGGATAGAATCCTGGGCCAAGAAGGAAAAAGTGACATTGTTTAGATGGTTGGTGAAATCTGAATGGGGTGTGAAAACTAGATGATATTGTAGTGTCAATGTTGATTTCTGGACTAGGAGGTTATATATTGACTACATAAGGAGAGTCCTATATAAGGCCACTCTCCTTGTTTTGACAAACATTCATCAAACTATTAAAGGTGATAGAGAATATTGTCGGGCGCCTGGGTGGCTCAGTTGTTTGGGCGATTGCCTTCAGCTCAGGTCATGATCCTGGAGTCCCAGGATCAAGTCCCGCATGGGGCTCCCTGCTCGTTGGGGAGTCTGCTTCTCCCTCTGACCCTCCCCCGTCTCATGTGCTCTCTCTCTCTCTCTCACTCTCTCTCTTTCAAATAAATAAATAAATAAATCTTTAAAAAAAAAAGAATATTGTCAGTAAAAGGCATATTGGAATAAAAGATAGAGGGTGATGGAGCAAATGAGCTAAAATGTTATCAATCAGGAATCCGGTAAGAGGAGATGTAGATGTCATAATTTTTCTTGTAGCTTTGAAACTATTTCAAAAAAATCTTTCACTAAAAGCAAATATTAATCTGGGAAAACTCTTGCATATGTGATTGAGAGTAGGTTGATATCCTTCACAAATAAAAATAATTCTTACAAATAGGCAAAAAAATGGGCAAGATACCCATATAAAAACGGGAAAGGATATTTACAAATCATTTATCAAATCAGAAACACCAACAACTTAAAAATATAAAAAAATTTACAAATTCACTAACATTTAAAGAACAGTAAATTTTAGAAATGATAACTATTTCTCAGATGTCATATAAGCAAAAAGTACTTACATATAATCCTCAGTGTTTCAAAATGTGTAGTTTCAAGTTTAAGTCATTTGTAAAGCAAATTTTTTTCTTTGTAGTTCACTCAAAAAACAAATCCTACTTACTTTTTGGTGATCTTAGGGCATTTTTAGTGGCTAAATTAAATGGGTTTAAACTATTCAGTAATTCATGTATTCTGTGTACATCCAGTATCCTTAAGAATAATCAAACATAATTTTTACAATACCTAGAGTTTTTAAATAACCAAAGGTTAAAGTATAGAAGAAAGATGACAGCATGTCAATCATCTTTCAAAATGCTCAGCAGATAAAATCACTAAAAAGAAAAGGCAAAATATGAATGACTTTTATCCAGCTCTTATGAAATACATCGATACATGGTTTCAACCACAAAAATAAACTCCTCTCCAAGATCAATGGAATTCAAATGTGCACAACAGCAAGGAAAATAAGATTTGTTAAGTGAATCGAAATAACATAAATTCCATTGTCAATAAGGACATCAAAACAATAATTAGCATGGACTTCTTGAAAAGGCAAATAACTAAAGGAAATAACAAAACAAGTTACAAATAAGCTGAATTTGGGGTGCCTGGGTGGCTCAGTCATTAAGCATCTGCTTTCAGCTCAGGTCATGATCCCAGGGTCCTGGGATTGAGCCCCGCATCGGGCTCCCGGCTGGGCAGGAGGCCTGCTTCTCCCTCTCTCACTCCCCCTGCTTGTGTTCCCTCTGCCACTGCGTCTCTTTCTGTCAAATAAATAAATAAAACCTTAAAAAAAAAAGATTTAACAAATAAGCTGAATTTATTTCCTGTCACTTAATAAGAAACTGCAGAAAGATTATAATTTTTTAAATGAGTTCTTTGTAAAATAATTCTAGGTTATTGATCAAAGGCCTACACAGCATTTAGGAAGCTTTACATTGACACTGGAAGACAAAAAACAAGAAGACTTTGAATGCTAAAGAATTAAAATATATTACAACAATTCCTCAACATTCATCTTGGAAAAGATCATTGAAATGTCATTGCTATATCAGTGTATGGCAGATTAAGAAAAGAGAATTAAATGAACCTTGAAAATTTTGTTATTATACTCTGAGTTGTATTCAAAGAATCCAACTTTCTCCCAGAGACAAAAGAGAAAGAAATTTAAACACTATGAAGGATGTTACTTTTGATATAAAACAGAATCCTTTTTCTTGATAATATTGTAATTTAAAACTCTTTTAAAAATTAGAAAACAGAATAGAAAAATAAAGATCCCACCTGACTAGCAGCACAATCTATAAGGTTCATAGGAATAGATCTAACAAAATGTGTGTGTGCCCTTTATGAAGATAATTATAAAACAGACAAAACAGGATATGGAAAAAAATGGAGAAGTAAGCCATATCTCTGGATAGAAGAACAAACGACAATAAAAAAGTTAATATATATTAACCTCTAAATGTGATATGATTTCAATACAAATACCAATGGAATTTTTTTCATAGAACTTACCAAATTAATTGTAAGTTTGTATCGAAGAATGAAGCTTTAAACATAGCAAAAAATTCTTTTTTTAAGATTTGTTTATTTATTTGAGAGAGAGAGCAAGTGGGGGGGAGGGGCAGAGGGAGAGGGAGAGAATCTCAAGCAGACTCCCTGCTGAGCACAGAGCCTGACCCTGGGCTTAATCTCAGGACTCTGAGATCATGACCTGGGCTGAAACCAAGAGTCGGACGCTCAACTAACTTAGCCACCCAGGCACCCCATAAACATAGCAAAAAAATTCCTTTTTTATTTTTTGAAGATTTTATTAATTTATTTGCCAGAGAGAGAGAGAGAGAGAGAGAGCACAAGCAGGGGGAGAGGCAGAGGGAGAAGCAAGCTCCTTGCTGAGCAGGGAGCCTGATGCGGGGTTCAATCCCAGGACCCTGGGATCATGACCTGAGCCAAAGGCAGACGCTTAACCAACTGAGCCACCCAGGCGTCCCACAGCAAAAAAATTCTTAATGGGAACAGAAACCTGAATGATTAGAAGAGTTTTATAAAACTACAGTAATTGGACCAAGACAGCAATATAAGTTGTTCCTGACTTTCCTCCCTGCCCCCATTAAAAAAAACAAAAAAACCTAAACTAACAACTATTCAAGAACAAGACACCACTGAGAAAATTCTAGAACACAAGGATGAGGCCAAAGCACCCCCTGTACCTCAGAGATGAAGACAGACTGCCTGAAGGGTAAGAGAAGCAGCCACACATTTTACTGTATTGCCAGCACAGCACCATGCAGGTCTCCCCTGAGCTTCCAGTCCCTCCAGTGGGAAAAGAACTCAGGAGTACAACCAGCATCCCCCCACCATTCGAATCACTTTGTGGGAGCCCCCTGCAGATTGCAGGGAAATCTACAGGGCTCCACCAGGAATCTCACTACGATGGAGAAGAGGGAGGGGTTTGAGGCAACCAGCACACAGATCTTAGCAGACTGAGTTCACAGCTGCACTGTCCAAGTAGCCATCCCAACTAACAGCTTCGCTCATCTGCAGAATCTAGTTGACAGTTCACTCTGACCAGGAAACTCAGAGGGGCAGACCTCCCTGATTCAGATCCTCAAATGAGGAGTTTTGCCAGCCATAGAGCCCAATTTGCCCACCCCCAGGCAAGGAACTGAAACACAGCCCCACTCACTTTGGAGAGTGTCTTCCAGCCCCCTGACTCCACCTCCTAGAAGCAGTGCAGCCCGGTGGCACCTGAGCCAAGAGGTGGGCAGGCAAAGCTGTAAGGAGCATGAAGCATTCCCAGTCTATGCTCAGGCAGGGGGATTAATTCATAGCCAAGGCTGAGAGTAGCTTCCAATCCCTCCCAACCAGAGAGTCTGTCTGGGAAATTCAGAGTAGCTTGGAGTGGCCTCTTCCCTTCCCCCTCACCCCCCAGAAAGCTGAATCACAGCCCCACCTGCTGCAGAGTCTTTCAGCCCCCATTGACCATAAGGGCTGGCAACAGCTCCTGGAAACTGCGAGGCCCAGCAGCACTCAAGCTGAGAGGAGGGCAGGCAGAGCCAACAGCTTGCAGAGCAAAGCCAGAGCTGTTGTTCAGTCAGGAGACTTGGAGTGGGGGTTGGCTTCAGTTACGATAACAAAGAGCTTCACCAGTTTTAGAGTTCTTTCTCCCACTGACCCAGGTAGGGAATCAAATTCACAGCCCACTCATCACTGAATAGAGCCTTCAGCCTGTGCAACCAGGGAACCTGCATAGCCCATTCAATAGCCCTATGTACAGTGGGTACTTGAAGAGAGAGCACAGCCCATGGTTTCCTACATCTGGAGAGTGAAACTGGTGGCCTCACTTGACTAGGGAATTCATTGCACTCTCTGGATTGATTTGGATCCCCAAACAGTGAGCTGTACAGGCCCTGGGTCCCACCCTGCTGTCCTGCCAGGGTAGAGAAACTAATTTATAACCCCATCTGCAACTGAATGTAGTACCCAGTCCCAACCACCTAAAAAGCCTGACCAGAGAATTCAGTCTCTTGGGGGACTACAAGAAACATAGACAACTAGATGAAATTAGAAAAATAATGCAGGAACAAGACAGAAGTTTGACAAGGAAATGGCAACCATTAAAAAAAAACTGGAATTGAAAAATAAAATAACTGAACTAAAAAGTACAACAGAGAGTTTCCAAAACAGACTCAACCATGCATAGAAAGAATCAGCAGCCTGGAAGATAGGACACAGGAGGGGGAAAAAAAGTAAAGAAAGCCTATGGGAATTATGGGATACAGTGAAAAGAAACAATATACAGATTATGGGAATTCCAGAAGGAGAAGAGAAAGGGACAGGAACAGAAAGTGTTTTTAAAGCAATAATGGCCCCCATGGTTCCCAAACCAGGGGAGAAAAATGGACATCCAGATCCACGAAGCCCAAAAGACTCCAAGTAAACTGAACCTGAATAGAACCACAATGAGACACGTTATAATTAAACTGTCAAAAATCAAAGACAAAGAAAAACTTTTAAGAGCAGCAAGAGAAGAGAGAAATTACATCAAGAGAAACCTCCATAAAATTATCAGCAAATTTCTCAACAGAAACTTTTCAAGCCAGAGGAAAATACTGAAAGAAAATAACCGTCAAACAAGAATTCTGTACCAGGCAAAACTCTTCTTCAGAAATAAAGAATGGATAAAGACTTTCCCAAACAAACAAAAGCTGAGGGAGTTCATTACCATCAGATCTGTCTTATAAGAAATGTTAAAAGGAATGTAGTTCTTTGAGGGGAAGTAATTAAAATTGTGAAAACATAAAGAAGGTAGTGTCAATCTCACCAGTAATGGTAAATATATAGTCATAGTTAGATTCTGCAGTATGCTAATAGGGGTGTATAATTTACTTACAACTCTAGTTTAAAAGTTTAAAAAAATGAACATAGTAAAAATAAGCATAACTGCAATAACCTGTTACTAGTCATACAATATTAAAAACATGTAAACCGCAATAGCAACAATCTAAAATGTGAGGAGGAGGAGAAGTAAAAGTATAAACTTTATGAATTCTATTGAAGTTAATTTGTCAGTTTCAAATACGGTATTATAAATTTAAGATATTTTATGTAATCCTCATGATAACCACAAAGGAAAATCCTGTAGTAATTCCAAGAAAGAACACAATAAAAAAATTAAAGCATGCTTATGGTAAGCAAAATAAATCAATCAGAAAAAGACAATTATCATATGACCTCACTGATATTTGGAAATTAAGAAACAAGGCAGAGGATCATAGGGGAAGAGAGGAAAAAATGAAACAAGACAAAGCCAGAGAGGGAGACAAACCATAAGAGACTCTTAATCATAGGAAACAAATTGAGGGTTGCTGGGGGGGTGGTGATGGAGGGATGGGGTAACTGGGTGATGGATATTGGGGAGGGTATGTGTTGTAATGAGCACTGGGTACTATATAAGATTGATGAATCACAGACCTGTACCCCTGAAACAAATAATATATTACATGTTAATTAATCGAATTTAAATAAAATTAAAAAAAAGAGAAAGAAATAAATATTATTTGTTCAAATGCAAAAAAAATAAATAAATAAAGCATGTTGATACCAAAAGACATCAAAACACAAGAAAAAACTGCTGGATAAGAAACAGAAAACAACTAACAAAATGGTAATAGTAAATCCTTACTTATCAATAATTGCTTCAAACATAAATTCACCAATTAAAAGATTTTAAATGGCTAAATGGATGTAAAAATCCAAGATCTGACAATATGCTTCCTACAAAAGCTCACTTTAGCCTTAAAGACACACATAGGCTGAGCATGAAGGGATGGAAAAAGATATTCCAAGCAAAGAATGACCAACAAAATCAAGGTAGCTATACTTCTATCAGATAAAATACTTTAAACTAAAAAAAAAGTAAAAATTGACCAAGAAGATCATTATATAATGATAAAGGTATTAATACATCAAGGGGATAAAACAATTGCAAATATTTATGCACCCAACATTGGAGCACCTAAATATATAAAATAAAAACTAACAGAGCTAAAAGGAGAAATAAACAATACAATAGTTGGGGACTTTAATACCCTCCTCTCAACAATGGATAGATCATCCAGACAGAGAATCAATAAGGAAAGAGTGGATTTGAACACTATAGACCAAATGGACTTAACAGATATTTACAGAACATTCTATCCAACAATAGCTGAATACACATTCTTCACAAAAAAACACATGGAACATTTTCCAAGATAGATAATTTGACAGGCCACAAAACAATCTTAGCAAATTCAAGAAAATTGAAACTATACCAAGTATCTTCTCTGACCACAATGGCATAAACTAGAAATCAATAAAAAGAAGAAAACTGGAAAATTCACAAACACATAGAACTTAACACTCCTGAACAACCAATAAAGAAGAAATCAATGAAAAAAGAAAGGAGCTTCTTGAGACAAAAACACAACATATCAGAACTTATGGGATGCAGCAAAAGCAGTTCCAAGAGGGAAGTTCATAGCAGTAAATGCCTACATTAAGAAGCAAGAAAGTGGAGCACTTGGGTGGCTCAGGGGGTTAAGCGTCTGCCTTTGGCTCAGGTCATGATCCCAGCGGCCTTGGACTGAGCCAAATGACAGGCTCCCTGCGTAGCAGGGAGTCTGAATCTCAATCTCAATCTCAATCTGTTTCTCCTCTTGCACTCTTGCTTGCTCTCTCTCTCTCCCCCCTCTCAAATAAATAAAATCTTAAAAAAAAAAAAAGAAGCAAGAAAGATCCCAAATAAGCATCCTAACTCTATATCTTAAGGAACTAGAAAAAGAAGAACAAACTGGGCCCAATGTTAGAAGAAAGAAAATAATAGATAAGATAAAAAATAAATAAAATAGAGAACAGTAAAATAATAGAGAAGATTAACTAAACCAAGAGTTGGTTCTTTGAAAATAAAAAAAAAATTGGAAAAAAAAAAAAAAACTAACTAGACTAACCAAGGAAGAAAGAGAAAGGATCCAAATCAAAAAAATTATAAATAAAAAAAGGACACATTACAGCAGACACTACAGAAATTCAAACAATCAGAAGAGGCTACTGTGAACAACTATACACCAACAAACTGGACAACCTAGAAGAAATGGAAAAATTCTTAGGAATATACAACTTACCAACACTGAATCAGGAAAAAAAATAGAAAATCTGAATAGACCAATTACTCGTAACAAAATTGAATCAATCAAAAATCTTTCAATGAAGAAAAGTCCAGGACCACACGGCTTCACTGGTGAATTTTACCAAACTTTTAAAGAATTACCATCACTTTTTCTCAAACTGTTCCAAAAAATCAAAGATGAAGGAACACTCTAAACTCATTTTAGAAGGCAAGCATTATCCTGACACCAACACCAGAAGAGGGCACTACTAGAAGAGAAACTACAGGCCAATATCCCTGATGAATACAGATAAACGATTCTTGATAGAAGACTAGCAAACCAATTCGGCAGCACATTAAAAGGATCATTCGTCATGATAAAGTGGGATTTATTTGAGGGATGCAAGGATGGTTCAATATATGCAAATCAATCAGTGTGATACATCACATTAATAAAAAAAATATGATAATCTCAATAGACAAAGAAAAACATTTGACAAAATTCCATATCCATTCATGATAAAAACTCTTAATAAATTAGGCATAAAAGGAACATATCTCAACATAATAAAGCTTATAAGAAAAGCGCACAGCTAATATCAGTTAGCTGAAATTTTCTTCTTTTCCTTAAATTTTCTAACTGGCTTTCTCTTCTTTTGGGGAGGAGAAAATAATGTATTCTTTCTTCACTATATCATTTACATAATCCCATCCTATAGAGATAGAAATTCTTGATTTGACTGTGTATCAGATTTAAGAAAATCTAGTGCGTCGAAAAGCACCATAAGGACTTTAATGCAAACGAAAAATAGGGATGCTATGGAGTTAATATCCTTATTACCTGGAGCTCACTTAAATCAAAAAGTATTTATGCGAGCACATTACTGGTACAAAAATAAGCACACTGACTAACGAAACAGAAGAGACAGGGCACCTGGGTGGCTCAGATGGTTAAGCGTCTGCCTTCGGCTCAGGTCATGATCCCAGGGTCCTGGGATCGAGTCCCGCATCAGGCTCCCTGCTCCTTGGGAGCCTGCTTCTCCCTCTGCCTCTCTCTCTCTCTCTCTCTCTGTCTCTCATGAATAAATAAATAAAAAGTTTAAAAAAAAAGAAACAGAAAAGATAGCCAGGATTGATTTTTAATATAAATATAAGGTTGTATTTATGATAAAGGAAGGAGTTGCCGTTGAAGGGAGGGAAAGAGTTAAATGATGTTGGAATAGTTATCTGTTTTAAAAAATGTTTAGAGCTTCATTTTTTTACTTAAGCTAAAATAAATTTTAGCTGTCTTCAAGCATTAGATGAAAATGAAACCATGAAAAAATACATTTTAATAAAAAAGACTATCTGACCTAAAGGCAATCAGGGAAAGCTACTATGCCCTAAAATTTTGACATGTCAATATCTTCAAAAATGGTATGAAGGGAAATAATGAAGTCACAAGTGTTGATCAAAGAAAAAAAAAGAACCAAAATAATCCTCAAACTTTCCATTCCCGAGTGAGGAACTATTTAGAAAAATCTTTTCATCATTAGAAGTATTTTTTTAATGCCAGGAAAAAAGAAAAAGTAGCAAAGTGATCATTAATAGCTACATGCGCCAATTATTTCTAATGAACAATTAACATTTACTATCACATAAAAAGAAATAACATGGCAATGTAGAAATGAGAAGCACAAAAATATTCAAGCAGGAATACCAGGTTGATTTCCTAAAACATGGGAGGCTTGATCCTCAGAAACAGCTGCCTACACAACAGCCAAGTCACTGATAGTCCAATGTCTGGAGTAAAGAGTAGATGCAAAGAGGCTACAAGATGGATATGGCAGAAGGGTCTTGTGTTGGTCTACGATATTTGGGGCCTGATAACTGGACATGGTCAAATAGGATGGAGGTCTACAAATACCCCTGGTCCTCTGCATCTCTGCCTAAGGAAGTAAATACCCAAAATGTGTGAAGGGAGTGGATAGGAGTTGGCGGCAGCAGAAGGCAACTGATTCACTCCTTGGCCCTGCAGTAAGAGTGGCATGCTAACAGGAAGGAAAACATCAGTTCTTCAGCATGAAAGGGAGATTTGTGCTCCATGAAATAACCTCTCTATATTAAAATGTGTACTTGCTTCCACCACTTCATCTATATATAAATTTAGTACACCCAAGATACAAGAAATCCCATTTGCTTGCTGTCTTAACTTTGTTTCTTTGATGAGCAACTCACCATGCCTACTTGGTAATGACATATGCATGCTTAAGCACATCGGGATATACACTGCAACTTTCCTAATAATTGGGGGGGGTGGGTATTAAAATACACATTAAGATATAATTTTATTAGAGATATAAATAATGATATACAAACATACTTTAAGAGAACAAAATGTGAAGTTTTTGTGAATTATGAAGAACTTGGGGCTTGAAATTTTAGCTTCTAAATCTTGTTATCTTTAACATTATTTATTAAGTACTATGCAACGAAAAAGTAAAGAGTGTAGTAGCTGTTATGTCAGTCTGTTAATTTTATCCATGATAAACAGTCATCTTTTAGTTCAGACCCATTAAGCCAAGCAAATATTGCCAGCAAGTTTAATTTCTACTTAGTAATGTCAAGAAAGAGAAATGCTTAATACATGACAAGCACTCACAAATATGAAGATACATTTTATCAGCCTCATACATAAATACATTCTTACTCATCCAGAATGTATAATAATTAATACTAAGAGAATAGAAAAAAATCTCATTTATTTCACCTCAAGTTTATTAATATGGAAGATGATGGCAGGCTACAAGACAGTTTTGTATTTATTTGCAAAGCTATTGCCACGAATTCTTCCTGTTGTACGCTATTTGTAAAGCATTCAAAGCTAGAAGCACAAATAATGTTTGGATATAAAGAAAATTCCTAATAACCCTATGTTATAAAAGCCCAAATTATACATCTAAAGTCCAAGACCACCTTAAATAAAGAAGTACCATAAATTACAGTAGGCAAGTGTACCAAATCCATACCAAGGGATAACAAAAAAAAAATTATTTATCCTGAAGAAACTATAGTTTTGTAGAACATGGAAGAACAGAACAGGGAAGAACAGTTCCCCTTTCGCAACTTGGGGAAATTTTCTCATTTATTTTAACTTATAAATATACTTTGCTTTTCAGTGAGCCTTTACTGTTTTCCTATCTCTCTTCTAAATTTCCTGTATAAATGGATAAGCGAATCAGTACCTTGGAATTATTTCTCTATTTTATTTTTTCCCTTTCAAAATGCAGCAGCCAGAAAACCATAATGATGAGAGAATTCTCTGATCTGCCTGAATGTCTTCATTCTTTCAGACATAAAGCACCATATATTATTGTTTGTTGTTTCAGATAATACTGGTATTAGCCAAATATACACAGAAACCGCTGAAGAGCCTACCAGCTTTTTACACTGTGCTCACACAAAGTTTGTGGTCTAATTTTTAATATTAGCCCCTACTTGAAAAACACTATTGGAAACACCATTGAAATCTCAGTTGGGAAGCCAAATAAGATTTTACTCACAGCACACCAGGACACTGTTGATGAGGTTCCCCACAGTTTTGTAATCATGTAGCTGTGTTTGAAGCTATGTTTCAGTACCAAGGTTTGACTTAAGCCCTCTTCCAGTTCTGAGATGTTGTAATGTCTGTCTTTCCTACACCCGTCTTGCTGTTTGCTCACTTCAGATGCCCCGGAATCCAAGTGGGTCTATTAGTCTCAGATGTCCAAATCAACAAAGTTGTGTGATTAGGTTTCCAGGCTGAACACAGTGGCTGAGATGTTGCTATATAGCTCATTACAGGTGTCATTATTCTCTAACAATGTGACTTACAGCCATTTCGAGGCCGTGACTGCCGGTGAGCAAAATTCTCACACTAGAGTTAATGACATTTCAGAATAGATTAGGCACCCTGCATTAATAGAGCAATTTCAACATTCCCCAGGTCTTTTGCCCTAGCCTGATTAAAACTTTGTGACATTGATGATTCCTGGTGCACTCATGATGATCTTTCTCTTGATTTTCCACTCATTATTTCATCCATCAAATATTTATTTAGCATGTAATGCCATGTGACAGCATGTTACATGAAATGGGGTTTATAAGGACAATGCACAATCCTTAACAGCAAAAAAAAAAAAAGACAAAAACTTAAAATCTAATCAGGAATTGTTATCAACTATGTACAATTTTATACAAGTAAGTAAACCTGGGAAAAAGATCAAAAAGCTGCATCCCAGAGGGTAATGGTGGTTATCTCTAGATGCCAGGACTACAAGTAGTGGTGCTCGTAAATGTTCAACAGTTGGCTCTCTGTTCTCTAGAGAAATAATTCTAAAATATTGGTTCATTATCCACTTGTATAAGAAAGATGGAAAAGAAATATGAAAAAGGCAAGGACTCATTGAAAAATATAATATTTATCAGTTAAAATATATCCAGAAGAGAAGTCCCTGCTTTGTAGCATTTGCTGATTTCCACACTGTAAATACTCACACTATGATAGCCTACTTCGAGCTATCATAATAATGGCAGCTCACTCACAAAGTTTCAGCTCCCATAAGCCAATATGAACCCACTCCAGCACACCACTGATTGGCTGAGCTGCATTTTCTTCTTTTTATTTTTCTTTTTTTCAAAAATTTTTAAGGATAATAGTGGCTGCCCCCAGGGATAGAAAGTAGGTGGCTAGGGACAGGGACAGAGGTAGACTTTTCTTCTCTATAACCTGCTGTGCCTTTTAAATTTTGAACAATGGGTTATATTACCAATTCAAAAACAAACAAACAAAAAAACAAATTAAAACTTAAATTAAAAAATCCTCAATAAATTTTTGCTACAATTGTGATCAAAGGCAGCAAATGACATTTTTAATGTCTGATATACAACTAATACATATGTATATACAAGAAACACACAAATACCAATATAAGATGTTATATATCAGAATGCCAAAAAGAGTGGCACAAATTTAAAAACTGCATTGGAGGCAGATGCAGTAAGAAAGTCATGTAAACTGGAAAGGTCAGGAAAAGCTCTCTGGAGACGTGAGCAGAATTCTGAAGTATGAGCAGGATTTGGACAAGAAGAGGGAAAGCAAGGGGGGGACACAGAGGTGATGAGCAGACTGGCCATGTGCCTGCCATTGACACTCCACTTTCTTTCATCTCTGCCCGTGCTGGAGCTGATGTTCCCCACAGTTTCTATTTCTTGGGGACTTCCCCCTAAGTCGGCATCAGAACAGTCTGGTAGCCAGGCTCTCATGGCAATCAGCCAGAATGGCAATTAAGATTGGAGTGAGGGACTAACATAAAGGAGAGGATAAGTAGTTTCACATCATCTCTGGTTAGAATACTAATGTTTATTTAGTAACTGGTCTGTAGCAGGCACCCTGTGGTCTAACCCACGAAGCCTAAGTCAGAGGAAGAACTCAAGTTCTTGTTCTTGTGCTTCTCACCTGGCCCATAAGAACATGTGCTTGGATGAAGCATCACAACCTCTCCCTACCAATGCCAACTAGGAAATGAGCTTCCCCAAGGAAGAGCTCTTCCGTGAACTTGGAAGGACCTTATGGAGAGCTGGACCTGCTCCTAATCCCCACCAGTTAAAGGATCAACTCTTCACTGAGATAGGCATTTTTCAACATGTAACTGGTATATATAGCTAACCAATCTGGGGAGCACATAAATTCATTCACTTTATCCAGACACAAATTTTGCAAACTAGTTCATCTTAGTGGATACCTTAGACACTTTTTGGATACTTTGGGTTTTTTAATGGCATATGTAAGAATTTGATTACCTCTATTTTAATTTATATCCAATGGTGGAATAATCTTTGGTCATTAAAAACTTGATTATAAATGAGTGTTTGTTGGCATGGGAAAATCTTCAAGATATTTTGCTAAATTTTAAAACATTGTAAAATACCATGTATAGTATGGTTCAATTTTTTAATATTATATCTATACCCTTAAGTAGACATTTATAACTGAAAGTATTAGTAGAAACTATTCCCAGGTAGTAAAACTACAGATGATTTTGACTTCCTTCTTTGTAATTTTCCTAATTTGCAAAATTTACTATAAATGTCATATACAATATTTGAAATTTGTAGCATAGTTAAAATTTCCACATTCTATGGGATCCATTCGTCAATAATGTGAGTGTAGAACCCATTCTACTTCCTGAGGAAAAGCGTGGCCCTGTTCTTGAGAACTGCCTCCTTCAGGCAGAAATGGGCATCTTCCATCCAGCTGTGCCCTTGTTAGGCTCCTCAATTTTTACATAAAATGTCAGTATTTTCTCCAACTCAATTCCTATTGCTGCTCACTCAACACTTAAGTCTTACTGAAATGTCAAGCATCGCTACAAATCAAGTACTTACCAGGGAAGTCTAACTTGAATTCAATATTTTTCTGAGAAAAGCAATTTATATGGAATATTGCCTTAAGGACATGGTCTTTTGTCAGAGTTTCATATCAGAGGCACTACTGGGATACGAATATTAGTAGGAAAATTTGGCTGCACACTACCAAGGACCTCCAAGGGTGCCGTATGGTTTCAAAGATCTTCACACCTTGACACAAGTTCCTGGCATCACAGTAGCTTCGCTTTTCCCAAAGTGCATTACAGCATGATGCCACCAGCTGATGTGAAGCCCTCTGAACTCGTTTCTCTATAGACACTCACTATATCCTTCCCAAAAAGGCCATAGGAGAAATATGTCTTTGGTCTTGGAACCAAGAAAAATTGCATTATCTTAATCATCCAACTGGGTTTCTATTTTTCCTTCGCCCTGATTTTCATATTTCACTCTATTCCTACCTTGTTGTCCTACAGATATCTCTATAAACCACCTTACATTTTTTGTGAAGGAAAGCAGAGAATAAATAAGTGTTCAGGAAATGATGAAACTAAAAATATGAGTCAGAATAAGATGAAGGGAAGAAAGAGAACTTCAGCAACAAGATCAGAACACACACACACACACACACACACACACACACACACACACACACACACCATAACCAAGATCTGGCAGGGTGCTAGCAGGTTAGCACATATCACAGGGTACTGGTAAAAACACCACACTCAAGAGTCTGAATAAGTGGGTTTGATTCTGTCACTAACTAGCTAAGTGATGCTGTGAGGCAACTGGGCAGAAGAGAACCAAATCGAACAACCTCCCACAGACACTGAGAGGCAGCAGAGCACCGATGTCCAGCAGGCTGGCTCTGTAATCCAATTACCTGAACTTAAACCCTACCTCCGCTTAGTGGCTTAGTGTTGGGAACCTCCAACAACTTAAGCTCTCTGGGCTTGTTTTTCTTATCTGTTTAATGGGAACGAGAATACTGACTTTGTGTGAGTATGGCACTTTCGTGGCATCTTTTTCTCCAGTGTTCTCAGGCACTTTATATGGACTTACAGAGGAGGAACCTGAGGTACAGAAGAGTTAAGTAATTTGCACAAGGTCACAAAGCCAGGAAGTGACAGAGCTAGGACAGGAATGCACAAAGTGCCCCTCTCAATCTGTACACTTAACCACTAATCAATGCTGAGGCTCAAAGGAGCCAATGCACAGTGCCTTTAATAACTGCTAGCTTACTAAACAATTGAAAAGTGCCTTACAAATTGAAATAAGTTTTTATATCATAGAAAAATATGTTATATCTCAAGTACGGTATTTGTTTAGATAAATGTTATCAAATTTATAGATGATATAGAGAATGAGTAAGTAAAACAAGGAATTACAGAATTAATATTAAATTTAACAAGTATAACTAGAAAGCATGAGAGCTGAGCACAAAAATTTATGTATAAATACATTCATCATGGTGTTATTTATTAAAGTCAAAAAAGGAAATGAGTTAAATATCCAAAGTAAGGGGCTGATTAAATGAAATATGACATACAGATAAAAGGAATAGATCAAAATATGACAGAATGTCAACATTGGTCTCCTTTTGGTAATATGATTTGTATGAGTTTTTCTATTTCTTTACACTTGTCTGCTTTCCATATTTTCTACAGGGAAAATATATTGCCATATTAACTTAGAAAAACAAATATTATCTTTCATTGAAATAACTCAATATAAATTCTCACATGTTTTCACACATCTACTTCACAGGAAGAGTAAGAAAAAAAATCCGCCTGACAGCAAGTCATCCTTCCTCAGATCCTTCACCAAGAATCTACCCAATGACAGTCAGGTATTTCAGAGGTCCACATACTTACTGTTTAAGATGCTAAAAGTAATTTTCAAACTATCTCAGTAAGCATAAGATTGAAAGTGTGTAGATTACAAGAAGCCTGTGCTGGTCAAACATTTGTACAGTTATTCATTACATTCAACTCCAGGGACCAACTAAAACATTGCCCATCTGGGATGCATACAGATGAGGGCAGTGGACCTTGAGAAGTGCTGCCAATTAAGTCTCCAGAGAAGCAGATGGAGTAGCCAGCGCTGGTTACTCAGCACCAAGACAAGAGGGGTAAGATAGGAGGCTGCAGCAGCCATCGTGGATGTAAGGGTATGCCATCTGGAAGGAGGCTGGATGAGTTCCTTGTGGGGAAAAGTTACCGGACAGAAAAATCTAGTGCCCAAAATACAGGGGAAATTTTTTTTCACAAAGCAGAAATAATCAGCACTAGAGGCGCCTGGGCCGCTCAGTCAGTTAAGTGTCCAACTTTTGATTTCAGCTCAGGTCATGATCTCAGGGTCCTGGGATCCAGCCCTGTGTCAGGCTCTGCCCTTAGTGGGGAGTCTGCTCAAGGATTCTCTCCCTCTCCCTGTGTGCCTCCCCCTGATCATGCTCTCTCTCTCTCTCTCTAAAGTAAATAAATCTTAAAGAAAGAAAGAAAGAAAGAAAGAAAGAAAGAAAGAAAGAAAGAAAGAAAGAAAGAAAGAAGAAAGAAAGAAGAAAGAAAGAAAGAAAAAGAAAGAAAGAAAGAAAGAAAGAAAGAAAGAAAGAAAGAAAGAAAGAAAGAAAGAGAAAGAAAGAAATCAGCAATGCATCAGGCTGCTCTGTAAAGGAACAATGTTCCTTTATTGTATGTGAATCACGTTCCCTAAAGCCCAAGTGAGATGGGCAAAGTCGCAGTATTGTAAGCAAGGAGCTCAGGTATGGGGGCACCTGGGTGGCTCAGTCATTAAGCATCTGCCTTCGGCTCAGGTCATGATCCCAGGGTCCTGAGATCGAGCCCCACATTGGGCTCCCTGCTCAGCGGGAAGCCTGCTTCTCCCTCTCCCACTACCCCCTGCTTGTGTTCCCGTGTCTCTCTCTGTCAAATAAATAAATAAAATCTTAAAAAAAAAAAAAAAAAGGAGCTCAGGTATCAATTACTTGAAGATAAGACCTGTCCCTGGGACCAGAAACACACCAAGGGGAAAAGCCCTAGTGAACCCTTGGAGAGAGGGCTTCTCCCTTTCTTGCTCCTCCCTGAAGATCCTAATCCAATTACCAAGTGAACTCTAGCATGGCACCCTCCTCTCAATCACAGACCAGAACCTGGAAGGAAAGAAGCCCAAGTGAGGGGCCTAGGAAGTTATGCCAACCCTCTGGGGCTACTGGTGACCTAAGGCAGGGCCTTAATAGAACAATACAGGTAGCGTGTGATCAGGAACCTTGCTCTCTCCGTCAGCTTGCTCTATTTTGTTCTCCACACATTTGTGCTTCCGTTTGCTCTTTAGTACTTAATAAAGGTTTGCAAAGACCCAGGCTGCGTCATCTCTGATAAGAGAACCCAAGAAAAGACGGTTTCTGCCCACACCTGAACAGGACCATTAAAACCTCTTATATATCTTAAACACTCGATATATATAAACTCTTTAATCTTCACCACAAGCTATCAGATAGGTACTATCACTACCCCTATTTCACAGGTGAGAAAACTGAAGCACTCAAGGCCCACAGTTAGTCATGGAGTGGGTATTCAAAATGTGAGCACAAAGGAACTTGCATTATCAGAACTGTGGTTATTCTTTCACGAGAGAATCATTTAGGGGGCGCCTTGGTGGCCCAGTTGGTTAAGTGTCCAACTCTTGGCTTTGGCTCAGGTCATGATCTCAGGGTCCTGGGATACAGT
Source organism: Callorhinus ursinus (assembly GCF_003265705.2). Lineage (NCBI taxonomy): Eukaryota > Metazoa > Chordata > Mammalia > Carnivora > Otariidae > Callorhinus > Callorhinus ursinus. The sequence goes on along the minus strand of NW_027397106.1, from coordinate 9,289,357 downwards.
CCCGTATCAGGTTCCACAACTTAGCCTGGAGTCTGCTTGAAGATTCTCTCCCTCTGCCCCTCCCCCCTCAAATAAATAAATACATCTTTAAAAAAAAAAAAAGAAGGAATCATTTGGAGCTGTTTGGTATTATTCAGTAACAATCTATGTTTATGCAAAGGGTGATGAATGAATTTCTCCTTCCCCTCCCCTCCCCCTCGTCATTACTCCCACCGGCCCTCCTAATCCTGCTTCGACACATGTGAGAAGCTAAGAGATACTAGGCAGTATTTTGATTTAATGCACATCCAAGAACACAGTTATAACTGCTGCCATCTAAGAGGTGCGTCAAAAAAGAAGGTATCTATCAGGGACAAAAATTTTAAAACTACTAAACTCTAAACCCAGGCAATTTCTTAAAGAAATTGAATATAGTATTTTTGTGGCTAACTATTCACAAATTAAGAAGAAATATGTTTGCCTTTAACACTGAGGAAGAAATCTCATGAGGGGAAAAAAATAGTCATTAATAAGTATGTCTTAGGAATGGTGATTTGCGTGTGCTTTTAGCAACATCAAAAGCACCAGCTCCTTCTGCATCTAGGCTGATCTCAATTACTGGTGTTTGTGATTTTGCATAATGCAGCAAAATTATTCTAGCTGTTTCCTACCAATCTTGTGTAGAGTATATCTTGCTTTTGTTTACTTCTTTTGAATGGGTTCATTTAACCATATATAATGAAAACACGAAAACCCCAGCAGCCACACTCACCTGTGATCCAAGTGGTGAATGGAGAGAATAACTCCAGAATTTAAGTGGGTCTGTTTTAGAGTCACCAAAACAGTAAATTCATGTTTATTTCTCAGCTTCTGAAAAAGCTGTTGAGCTGTAGCAGTGGATGCTTTTATACTTCTGGGAGTATCTAAAAAAAGAAATATATACTAAGTATACTAGAATTTGGTTTTACAAAGTATCTTTTCTGTGCAACGTCTTTCAAAAAAACATTATCAAGTAACAACTGATAAATACCAAGTTTCAGACTCTTTCAACAAGAATTTATGCTACATAGAACACAGGACAGTCAACCAATTATTGGACTTTTGTTCCAGGAATCTTTCTTCAAAAATGTCCCCTCTGAGGCAAAGAACCAAAGAATCATCTTTGAAGAAGTGTGCTCCCAATTTTTCTCCTGACATAATTTATCCTGGATACCACAGCCACGTCAGTGTCAACCATGAGCAAAAAGATGTACTTCTTAGAATAGGACCTAAAAGACCATGATAGAGCCATTTAGCTTTTCTGACACCTCATGACAGAAAAGTGGCTTTAAATCTATGTGCCACCTTCCACACTGATGTCTTTAGCCAGAAGGTGTGCTATAAATAGATTTTTTAAAAGATCATTGAAATTAGTCACTCTCAGCCTTCTGTGCAGTGGAGGAAACATTAAGATCAAATTGTCTTACCATATTGTTGAAAGAAATACATAGAACTTCATTCCAATGTCCCTCTCTCCGACTCAGAGAAAGCCCAGCCAAGGAAGGTATGCCCTGGAAGAGCAGAAATTTTGGCCCTACACTTCTACCTCGTTTAATCTTGCAGTCCAACCTCAGGACCCAGAGGGTATGGGGGCAATATGGATAGAAATGGATTTAGTGGATAGGAAAAACTTATCATTCAAGCCATCTGCGAACTGAGCATAAGGCTCTCCTATTCATAGTACGTGCAAAGGGTTGATGGGAGCCAGAAAAAGTTTCTGTTGTTATCAAATCATCCTCCTCGTTTCTATGCTTTAGACTAGGTAGATTAAGTAACTAGACTTACTTTTGTCTAGGTAGTCTAGGTAACTACTAGGTAGGTAGTTCTCAATGGTAAAACTACCAGCATTTAGAAAGAACCCCTCCTTTTGCAAAACTGCCCCATGCATTGCAGAACACTTAACACCCCTGGTCCTGGTCCAGTGAATGCCAGTGACGCCAGACCCCCAGGCATTATGACAACCCAAAGTTCTCCCACACATTTCCAAGCATTCCCTCAGCAGCAATGTAGCAGAAATCTTGTTGATAACTACAACCTCAATGATACAGATTATAGAATTAATCCAGAGTTCCATACCTTTCTAGCCCCACAAATTTACGGAATAAAAATGTAACCACCTGATCTGTGTCCATCACTGGGAATGGAGACATGGAGAAGTCCTCAAAATACCCATAAAATAGAGGAAGGGACAAATAATCCCAGTTACAATGAAAGAAATGCTGTCATACAGGTAGGTACAAAAGTGTGGACAGATCACAGAGGGGAAAAATGGCCAACATCATGTGGAGAGAAGGCTCTCATAAAACAGATGGCAATTGATCAGGAGCTGCCAAGTAGAAAAGAGAGGGAAAAGCATTCCAGTCATAGGAATAATTTGTGAAAAAGCAGAAAGGTGTGAAAGGGCATGACATGGCTGAAAGAGTGAAGAGCAGCCTTTGCAGGATGGGCCTGGATAGGAAAGCTGGACTGGATAGGCAGGACCTTGTGTGCCACTGTAATGGACACCTGTTATTTCTGTCACCTTGGTAAAAAAAAAACAAAAACAAAACAAAACAAAAAAACAAATAGAACAAAAGAAACCCTCTTATTTACCACTGAAAATTATCCTTCCCAACTCTCAACACACGACTTCCTCCACACCAATCAGAGCAACACCAAACCCCATCCACAGTCATTGATTTTGGAGTGAGCACCTAATCTAGGGCAATGAAGTCAGACACAGGATATTTGTTCAAAGTTTTAGGAAAAAGAAATTTCTTGTTTCAAAAATGAAACTTCCTCAGTTCCAATCAATATTCACAACTCAAAAGCATAACAATAATCTACAATTTCTGCCATAGTCAACCTAATAGTTTCTCTCCAAGCTCCATCAGGGATAAGACTGGCTGTGGATGGGGATTCCATACAATTCTTCCCAGCTCCAAAACCTTCTACTTCCTCAAGGACGCACACAAAATGTAATTCTGTGAGAATAATTCATCTAGTGTTAACTTTTAATCCACTCTAATTTATACACACGTAAATCATTCACAAACCACATCACTTCATCTTAATTTGATAGATAAAAGCAAATTAAAATTAAATTATAAATATTTATTATGCTTTCCCCCCATTTCAGGCAGGTAGAGCTTGAGCAGCATCCTTTGTCTTGCTGAACAGGATGATAGATGGGGATGCAAATGAGAGAAGCAGAGAAAGGACTACACTGAATACAGAAATGAAGATCAGACCCGCGGAGAGATCCAAAGATGTGGCCCGGAGAGCTTGAGCTCATCTGTTGGGAGAAAACGAGTTTAGAATTGGGCCACAACTGCCTTACGAGTGAAACTTTAGAAAAGAGATGCTTACTGAGGGTTTTTTGGCAAGTTTTGTCATTTGGTATGCACAGAAAACCTTCACTAACCTCTATATTATTTTCCACTGCTTTTGCAGTCAGATTTGTGGGGATAGTTGAGAGGATGTATTATTTGTGTGAGTTTTCTTTGTTATGTTTTAGAGGAAATGATGTGTAAAGATTGACCTTAAGATGAAAGGAAGAAGGATCTAAAAGAGTAGACTACATTTGAGTATCATTAATAAAAATGTAAGACTCCATGGTTGAAAACGTAGTGAAGGAATCTGTAGGTGAAGAAAACATTTTTTTTAAAAACTGATCAATCTGTATTTTGGAAAATTTTCTCTGGTGGCCATGTGGAAAGTTATTTGAAGAAAGAGAAACTCTCACAACTCAGATGATCATTGACTCTTTTGTTAGATTTCACATATTTTAAACATCACATTTTGACATCCCTAAACTACCTTTCCCAAACCAAATCATCCTGTCCAACCCCTCCTCCCAGGCCATTACCTTCCCGTTTTTGCTCCTTCAATGAGCGTAGGGTGACTTGCAGGAAGGAGGGACCCTCCAACACAAACACAGCCAGCAGAAGTCTCATTCAGCTCATTCTATAGTAACAGGAGAAATAATATTGGGGTTTTTTTTCCCCCGTCTTGATTAGCCAAGTTCATTACAGAGAGATCTAAAAACAGACTTGAGTGAACTTCCCACCTGTGTTATGGGGAGGGGCAATATGGAAGGCCGTTTGAGGGAGAAAACCTCATCTGACTTATTATGGCCTCAAGATGGGTCTCCTCACCTGGCATCCCCAGCCCAGGGGCCCAGGACACAGGTGAAGATTACTTGATTGTGACAGAGAGAGCACCTACAGGAAGTACAAATTATGACTGCATCATATTTTCAACAGAACACCATCTTTTACCAACCCTCACCTCACCCTAATATTATTTAAATCTATTGTTGCCCTTAAAAACATGCTTTTCATAAATTCATTATGCCTGAGTCCAGGAAGGACTTGATGGGGGCCTGAACTCTGTGAGGAGCGTCAGAATAAACAGGAGAGTTAGAATTCCAGAGATTTTTAGAAAATAGAATCTAAAGAATTTGGTCACTGATAAAAACACATGCAAAACACAAAAGAAAGAGAAAACTGAAGCTAATCGAATCTAAAGTTTCTAGCTTGAGAGACCAGATGAAGAGAAATGCAGTGGGAGTATGATGGTACCCAGATGGGGTATCAGTTTTAGCAACGGTCATTCTGACGTGGGATGGGCCCTGAAGGTGGGAGTGTCCAATAGGAGGCAGGCACCACTCCTGAGAGAGGTCAAGGTTGGCAAGATAGACTTAGAAGCCATCAGAACATAGTGTCTGAAATCACGGGAATCACAATAATGAGAGGACAGAAGGATGGACCATCAAAGAAACTAAATCTAACACAGAGTAGCAAAAACATATACAACCTTATACACACACAAATAATGCTGCACATCATGTATAACGAGGGCACCTGGGTGGCTCAGTTGGTTGGGCGACTGCCTTCGGCTCAGGTCATGATCCTGGAGTCCCGGGATCGAGTCCCGCATCGGGCTCCCTGCTCGGCAGGGAGTCTGCTTCTCCCTCTGACCCTCCCCCCTCTCATGTGCTCGCTCTCTCTCTCTCTCTCTCTCATTCTCTCTCTCAAATAAAATCTTTTAAAAAAATGTATAATGATACATTTTTCCCTTTGAATCCACATTTCATTTTTGTTCTCATAAAGCCTTGGAAACTTGACAGGGACAACCATTACTACTTCCTTTTTCAATGAGTAAAACTAGCCACGGAACAATCCTGTGATTCACCCAAAGGCACCTGGTATGCCAGAGGTTTGACGGGGACGACAATTTCTGGTCCAGTATTCTCTCCACTAAATCGCACTGCCCCCTGAACATGGCATCCTTTATCCAAGCTTAACTGCCACTCACAAACAGAAATGCAAATAAGAGAGCACCAACATAGAAAATAATCCAGAAAAAAGTAATTATATAAGACAACATTTTTAGTTCCATAAGCGACTAGCTTAGTAGTGATTTTAAGAAAGGTCACTTTCCTCATTTACATTTCTGTTTCTCGATTTGCAAAATTAACATTCCTGCCTTCTGTTTTCATCTCAAGGATTATAAAGTGTTCAGAGAGACTTATGAGTCCCCACAATTATTACTATAGACCCAGTTCTAGTCTTCACCAGAAAATCAAGTCAAAGAAACCATCATGTGAGAATTAATTTTACTTCATTTTTATCATTTCAGTTTTCAGAATTAGTAATTTAATACAGGTATATGTGAAGCAATTTCTCAATAGGGCCTCCTATTAGGAACCAAACATAGAGAAATAAAGTGTGGTGACTGGCAGAACACACTCTTAACCCAGAAGAATGAGGTTTCAATGACAGGGAGGCAGATTATTAGCTATGCTTGGCATGTAGTAAACACCATGTGTTGGCTATTAGGATTATATTTATCATTATTACTCTTTCAAGCAGTGAGACTGTGGAATCCACTAAAACTACCCACAGCCACGATACCCTTGTGGTGATTTCTGAGCTTACTTTCATGCTAAGTATCCCAAACTCAGCCATAAAATATCAGTTTCCACATTTGGAAATTGGCATAAAAGTTTTTGACAATCAAATTATTCTTAAAATAAAATCCTGCCTACCACTCTCTAGTCCTACAGAACTATGAATGAGCATTTATTTATGGACAAAAATCAATGTAAACTGAGTTTCTTTTCAATGAAAGGCTGACAGGGGTCATTTCAAATTGCCTCTTCTGAGAAAAACAGGCTGATGAAAGTGGCCTTTAAACACTACTATGAAGCCCCATAGAAAAACTTATTAATGGGATGCCTGGGTGGCTCAGTGGGTTAAGCGGCTGCCTTTGGCTCAGGTCATGATCCCAGGGTCCTGGGATCGAGTCCCGCGTGGGGCTCCTTGTTCAGCAGGGAGCCTGCTTCTCACTCTGCCCCTCCCCCTGCTCGTGCTCTCTCTCTCTCTCTCTCTCTCTCTCACTCTGACAAATAAATAAATAAAATCTACAAAAAAAGAAAGAAAGAAAAGAAAAAAACTAATCTACACATCCACACTGGAGTAGGTTTCCTAACTGGAGAATCGCTTGAGTTTAAAATAAAACTTTCAACATTTTCCATTTTTATTGTGTGCAGAGCCTAAAAAACCTGCTTTAAAAAAAAAAACAAACTCGTGGCATTTTAAAGCAGTTATCAATAAGTAATGAAGTGGTTCAGAAGCGATCTCATCAAAATACTCATTTTTAGTCGTGGGACTACCAGGATGGAGTGATGAGTTCCCGAGCGAATGTAGTCACAATTTTTAGGGAGTTCAACAATGTGTTATGTATTTCCCCATATACATTGTAGTTAAGGGAGAAAGGAGAGCGAGAGAGAGACTGGTTTATTTCAAAAATAGACCGGAAATTAATGAAAGTATGTAGGTGGTAGCAAACACGGGTGCTTACTGAAAAAGAGAGTCAGACCGGAGCTTCTTTATGTATTTTTGGTGTGTTAGTAAAAAGTAAAGAGAAGGGATTTGTCCATCAACCAATAACAAAGAAATCGGCAAGAATTAAAATTTTCTTCTTTTGCCCTTAAACCGCATTACTACAACTGCCATCATGAATCAAATGAGTCTCTGCCACTGACAGGTCCTACCTCATCTGCACTGTATAAAACCTAAATTGATTTCCCCCCACATAACCAGACTAATACAAATACCATGCGCAAATTCAATTACAAAATCAGTCTAATCTCAGGCGTAAGATGGTTGACTTAGAATGTGCCAAAACTCACCAAATGACTTCTTTTTTCAGTCTCTAACTATGAAAGGCTGTTGTCTTCTAATTCAGGTTAGAAACATATGGAGTCAGAACTATTAGTATAGTTCCTGTCTGTTGGTCTTACTCCCCACTCCTCCTTCAGCATATCCGTGGCTTTACAGTGCAAACTCTCAAGGCAAAGTAATAGTTACAATTTTAAAAGCCATTAAAATCTGATTAACACTATATATGCAGTTTGCAAAGTCCTTAAACATGAACAATCTCACTTAAGCCTCAGAGCAACTCTGAATAAATGGGATTATTGCTCCACAGTAATAGAAATTACAGATGAGGAAAGAGAGACAGAGAAGCCAAGACCCTTGCAATCATCACCATACGTGGCTCAAAATCAGAGCTCATTTCTATGAATTTACTCTATTAGAAACTTGTTGGCTTGAAACCTCAGGAGCTTCCCCAGTGATATCTAAACAGGCCCTGGACCGGAGGGCAAGGAGAGACGGAAGAAAGAGGCAGGACACTCCAAATGGGAGGTGGCAGGTTTAATACGCAAAGGAACTTACTTACAAGGCTTGCCTTGGGCAGTCGCAAGACACACAGATCTCTCCATCCGCTGGCAAAAATCTTAAATTTATATAGAGGCCTTAACTGGATTCACTCAAGTTACACCAATCCACATGCTCACAACAATACACGACTCTCTCACCAATGAATCCCTGAAAATGACTCCTACTGTGGGAATGGTGGGCAAAGCGTGCATTTCAAGGACAGGGAGGAGGGTAGGAGCCTTTGATTGCTGAGGCCCAGCTCAAGGGTCAATCCGAGGTCGTGTCCTCTCCGTGACCTCCTTCAACAGAACTATCAAAAGCAATTAGGATAGGATAAACGAATGAGCGGACCAAATTTAAGCGGCAGAGCCAGAATCCTCACCCAAGCCAGTGTGCTTCCTATTATTACACGGTAGTGCCCTACCAAAGCGATGGTGATGCACACTCTGGTAAGTAAATAAACCCTGATTTAAAGTTAACTTTTATAAAAATATATTCTGAAGATAAATACACTTTTCTTGATCTTCAGATCAATTTAAGCTTTACAAATCTACAAAACAATTCATATTATATTATCTCTCAGCTAGATATACTCTAAACTATTGATATAAACTGTAAACCTCAAAAGCTTTTTTAAAAGGCAATTTTTAAGTGATTCTCCTTAAAAAATTATTAGGCAAAATGTATGAGTAATCCATAACTTTCTAATGGGGCAAACCCACATCTAATGATGCCTCATCCTCACCCTCTAGCTGTCTCTCTGTGTCCCTTACGTTACTAGGTTACCCCAGTGCATACTCTTGGAAAGCTGACTTCCCCTTCTACGTTTTATTCCCATTAAACCCCAAAACAATTTCAAAAGTTTCCTTCAAATCAACAGCTAATTATAATTGGATTCAACACATAATAAGCATATGTATCTTCATGTATTATTTGGCTTAATGTTGTGAAAATACAACCACAGAAAAACATACACACATGAATATAATCAGAAATTAAAACATAAGCATCCGCACCATTCAAAGAAACAAAAATGAATAGTAGGCTCTACTCCTGGATTTAGCAACTAAATGGTTGATGTTAAGCAAATCATTTATGACTCATATGTTGGAATTTTCATTAATGAAGTAGAACAAAATTTAGTCAGAATGTAGGAGAGCTACAAACAAAATGTCTATAATTTTGAGCTTAAAATTACAGTATTAACATATTATCAAACTGATAGTTGCAAACATACAAAGCCATATCAGCTAATATCAAAGCCAATGTCTTAAATGCATAAGTAAAATTAAGTTCATGGACTATCATACTTTATGAAACATGCTTTTGCCTTGCCATTGAAACCTTGAATAAATGAAAATGTCTTTTCATGAATGACTTTTAAAAAAAGGAAAAACACTCAGTTTTTCACTGGTCTTTTTTCACTGGTCTTACCCTTAGCCGTACATCAAAAGGTTCAAATGCACCTCATATACTGACACCAGTTACTGGTGTATGAGTTGCTTAAATTAACAATGAACTCATTTTAACATTAAATTGTATAAATTCATGAACTAGGTCATTTTTCCGTCTTGTAAATTATCCCATATATAGTATATATGTTATATCTTAAATGCACACATAATTACTCTTCATAAGGTAGTCATATCAATTAAGAGAATAACTCTAAGTGCAAAAGAGAAATGCACAGATGCTAACTTTTTAAGTGAAAATTGAATCACAAGTTATTCCTTTATTTTGAGGTCTGGTCAAATACTCATTCAATCCCTGAGAAGGATAAGAGAGAAAAAAAGAAATATTACATACATATATTATTATATATATAAATCTGTCTACCTTTTTATCCACATGTGTCCTTGGCTTGGCTCAGCTTTAGTCAAATTATTAGTGTAAAAAGAGGAAAGAAAACTAACAGGATCAAGGTGAGATCTCTACTATATATCTTTAACATTTGGTTGATACCTATTGACAAGAGTAAGGAACAGGGATCTATAATATGCAGGTTTACACATTTATATAAAATGTGAAGGTTATATATCATGCAACCCCAGATTGCACAAGCAGGTTTTAACGGAATCTTTGCTGAATAGCAAGAGATAGGATGCAGTGCTCCATCAATTATGCAGAGCTTGAAGTGCTGAAATGCACAATTTCATCTTCCACCTAATAGGCCAATTTGACCTGAGACATCAATTTTGGAAGTTCGTTCTGCTTTTATCCTTCTTTAATTAGAATAATCAAATTATTCTGGAATAACAAGACAGCAAAATATCAGTTATCATGATTAACTGCCCTATCAAAATCGTGCTACATTTTTTTAACGATTATTATTTTCACTGCAACAAAGAAAACAGCATTCATTATAAGGTACCAAAGGACACAGAGCACAGAATAGTCAGTTTCTCAAACCAGTTTCTCTAATCCCCATGGTTACCCAGCTAGAAACTACATTCCCTAGTTTCCTTTGTAGCTAAGGTGGTCAGGTGACAAGTTCTGGTCAATAGGATGTAGTAGAAGTGATATGTGCTAGAATTCAGATTTTATTATTAGAAAGGAAACACAATGCCCTCCACTCTCCTTTCCCTGAGACTGGAACAGGGATATTGAGGTAGTAAGCCAAGCTCTTCAATGAGGACGAGGGCAATGTGGGGCCTTGAATAATGTGGCAGAGCTACCCATCAGCCCTGGAACCGCTGCCTACCTTGAGGTTGTTGTATGAGAGGGAAATAGACATCCTTCTTTGAGTACTTTGAGACGTCCTTCTTTGAGCACTGCATTTGGGGCCTCTTTGTTACAGGAGCTTAGCCTATTCCCTAAGTAATACATCTCCCCAAGTTTCCTATGACTCATCCAGAATGGGGTGTCATTCTTTAAAACAAGGATTAGCAAAATTTTCTGCATAAGCCCAGACAGCAAATTATTTTAGGCTTTATAAGCCACATACATCTCTGTTGCATAATCTTTCAAATTTATTTTTATTGTTTTTTTTACTATCATTTAAAAACGTCAAAAACATTTTAAAATGTTAAAAAAAAAATGTTAGCTATGGGGCACCTGGGTGGCTCAGATGGTTAAGCATCTGTCTTCGGCTCAGGTCATGATCTCCAGGGTCCTGGGATCGAGCCCCACGTCTGGCTCCTGGCTCAGCGGGGAGCCTGCTTCTCCTTCTCCCTCTGCCTCTCCCCCTGCTCATGCCCTCTCTCTCTCTCTCTGTGTGTCTGTGAATAAATAAAATCTTAAAAAAAAAAAAGTTAGCTCAAGGGGGTCATACAATATAGGCCTCAAATTTGGCCCACAGGACCACAGTTTACTGACTCCTGGAAGCAACAAATACAGATATAATTTCCCCTGGATGAAGCACAAGTGTTTTATATCTTTAGTTAGTTATGTTTTATGTCTAGAAAGGAAGACCAAAATAATGTGATAGGAGGCTTAGTGAGAGAAAGTCTAGATGTTGTGCAAGCAGAAAAGGAAGGAGACAAATGCTGTTTGTTAACTTGCCTTCATTGATGCTGTTGACATGTAAATTTGGGGGACACATCCTATCTTCCCTCATTCTGTGATGTTTTCCAAGTTCAGGGATCAATTTTGTGATTCTCCTTTTTAGCATAGCCCATGCAGAAGACAATTAGTAAGTGTGGCCAGCTGTGTTGCTCATTGATGGCTTCGCCACCTACTTCTGTGCCTTTTAATGACAATGTACTGTTGTCTGCTCAAGTAACTAAGTAAAGGTTACAGATTTATTTTGCCTCAAATATTCCTTCCCATTGCCACCTAGTTTAACATTATGATTTAAAAGGTGGAGTAAAGGGCAATTCCAATGAACTAAACTAGAACGATACAAAAAAATTTATAATACTGTTTTATATATTGTTATGTATTAAAACTAAAGACTCTCTCTCCTTTCTCCTTGGAATATGAAACAGCAAGTCTGCATGGGGATGCTAGATTTATGAGAACGTAGTCCTGTGTAGCATTCTGAGATGAGCATGTTCCTAGAAAAAGGAATGATAGAAGGCCTCAGTTAAGAGCAGATTCAAAACTTTCCCCCCAGATGCTGACAGTGTGGGTTGAGTATTTTCTTAGAAATGTTATAAATTTCTAGAATGTCAGAGAAAATTATTTCTAATTGAATGGCCAGAAACACCTTCCAGAGCCAAAGGAAAGCACTAGACTTGTCTTCTCTCATCTCCACATCTGTTTTGGGGATAGCTGTGTGTTGACCTATGAGAAATGTTTAAAACGTTTACTAAATCAATGTTCTTGTTTTTATTTCTTTTGTTGTGTAAGATTAGATTAAAAAAAAATTCAGGCAAAAAATCTACACAGTGGTCTACAGATAATTTCCCCACTCTATCTTACACTCTTTAAAACAGAGGAGAACTGGCCATTAAAATAATCCAGGAATTATATTGCAGTCAGGATTTAACATGTCACCTTCCATGACAATTCTCTTCCTTTTATGACAGCCCATAGCTCTGATCGTTTACTATGTACTTTCATTATTTTTCAGTGTAGCACTTTGTGCTGCCTTATATCTTTCTCTGTTTCTTGTCTAATTGCTTTCTCTGCCAGTCTTACTTAAAATTGAAAGATCAATTTTAATCTCCTTGAGGGCAAGATCTGTACATTACATCTCTCTCCTCTCCCAATAACTAACAGCAATTATAGCCCAAGACAGAGAGAAGTTCAATAAATATTTGCAGAACGGAGTTGAATGAATTTTCCTTTTCAAAGTGTGGAAGGTAAAACAACATACCTACCTTGGCTGTAAGGATCAGTCACTCTCCTCCCTCCTAAGTCTCCACCAAAGCAGGGTTTACAGCCTTGGGGTCACTGCACCACTGCAGGCAATACCTGATCATCTCACACACAAACATAATTTAACCTGCACAAAGGTTTATGGAGAGGTCCTGGAAGGCATGACCCATACTAATTAACAGGTCCAACTATCTCATTAGTCCAGGCTAGGAAAAAATTGTTAGGGTTTAAAATTCTACTTAAACTAGAACACCTGAGGGTAGTTTAAAACAGCTGTTTTCTTTCATTCCAGAATTTCCTACCCGAATGTTATTCCAGGTCATATATTTCTTCCTCTTGGTTCATATTCCACTTTCACAAAATTGTTTTCCTTACTAGCATTGGGAAGATAAAGCGAGTCTTTCTACCTAGTACCACATTTAGATAGATCAGAATTACATGTGGATATGTGAAAGATATACTTCCATTTCTAATTCTGGAAATTAGGCCCAAACATCAACAGTATATTTCCTATTTTAATACCACCATCCAATGATTCAATCATGTATGTCCTCATTTACATACACTCTCTCCCTTATCTGTACAATTTCACATTCATTCCCTAGAAATACACCCCAATTTTGTTTTTCTTCTGATTTTTTATTTTTAGCATTTTTATTTATTCTTTCCTCTTGTTTCATAAAGTATGTGTGTAAGTTCAGAAGACATAAATACAGTACATAAATACGTGTGCATATACGTGTGTGCATGTATACATAACACATATACAAACACACACACATACACATTATTGCTATGGCCAATCTACGATTTGTAAATGTGGCTGTTTCCAAAGCATTGTTGTTCAACCAGTTTTTAGGACTGTGGCCTGCTTTTTCACACAGAAGCAATATTATACATGACGGTTAGGTCCTCAGAAGATTCAACCTACTTCAGTATGTTGTGGCTGATTTAAATCCAATAGATTCTGGTTCCATGGATCTAGTAGGCTGAACTCAGAAATGCCTGGCACCTCGACAGGCAAAGGAGAAGTCTGGAAGCCAAGATGGGATAGAGGGATGGTATAACTCAATAGCTGTAGATTAGACACTGAACAAGGGAGCTAGCAATTCGTACCTGACAGTCAGACATAAAGGTGAACTTGGGCTCGGTTCAACTTGGGAGATCCAGGCAGATGAAGCAGCATGTGCAAGGCTCAGAGGTGTGCAGAAGCATGGGACATTCATGGAGCCTCCGGTATTGTATATTGCTAGAGCATAAGGTGTGTGGGAGGAAGGGAGGGAGAAAATGTAAGGAGTCTAGACAGGTGGTGAGGAACAGATCACCGTTCTGCGATCAGCCTTTTCAGAGACACTGTGTTACTCACAACTGCGAGGCTAAGATGAAACCAAAGCAGAAGCCCAGTTATGCGAACTGGACCAGGAGAGTGGGGCAGAAGGAAGTATGACTCAGTAAGCACATGGCAGCGCAAGACTTTTCTTGGGAACACCAGGCACCAGTTCTCAGCACAGTGAATTCCAACCAGTTGTACCCTGCACTAGTGGAGTGAGGTCCCAATGTCTTCCCTGTTCTGGTCAGAACTGGCTGAGGAACTGCGAATGGTTGGCATGCAAGGCCTTGGTTACCCAAGCTTAAAAGTGATGACACAGCTTGGCTTCAAACTTCCCTCTTAGGTCCCTAAGAATGTCTCCTCCCTAAAGAGCACCTATAAAGGAGATTCTCCTTCTCTGGGCTATGGTAGGCTATAGGAACAAGAGCAGGAGCCCAAGCAGCTTCTGGCAGCTCTGAAGAAATGAGAGAAAGGCGCCTGTATGGCTCAGTCAGTTGAGCATCCAACTCTTGATTTTGGCTCAGGTCATGATTTCAGGGTTGTGAGACCGGGCTCCGCACTGGGTGTGGAGCCTGCCTAGGACTCTCTCTCCCTCTTCCTCTGCCCCTCCTCCCTCCCTCTCTGGAAAAAAAAAAAAAGAAAAGAAAAGAAATAAGAGAAGGAGGGTGAAGAAGAAACTCAGGGATTCCAGCACTGATGAAGAAAGGCTTGGACACTCGCAAGCAGTAGTGAAGAAAGAGAGACAGTCCTGGGGTGAAGAGGACCTCTAACTGGAGAGCCACTGGCATAAAAGACCCCTCCCCACTCTCAAAGTACGCTTAGACAGACTGGCAATGTCTGTACATGGATTGGGGTGAGAGGTCTGTGATGCTAGAGTTCGGGTGAGTGTGATGGGGAAGCCGGAGCTTCCTGGGGTGGATTCTTCTGAGTCTAAAAGAGAGATTTATTTTCTAAAGCGATGAAGAAGGAGCTTGTATTCAAGCAGAGGGAGGCATATAGAGCATGAGGTGGACCCAACATTGCTGCCCCTTGAGGAGCACTGGCCTCTGCAGCAATCATGGAGTCCGAAACAGCAAGCTCCCAAGGGGAGGGACCGGGCCTATTTCACTTCCACGTCCACTAGATACCCAGCATCTGGGCGAGTGCCTGGCCCAGAGTGAGCATTCTGTAAATAATGGTTGAATGAATAACAAGAGCTAGAATTTACTGAGTGCTTACTACAGGAAGCATTTTTCTAAGTGCTTTCTTTGTATTCGCTAATGAGGCACTATTCGGGGTCTTATTTTCCAGCAATGAAGTCACTTGTTCTAGGTCACGGTTCCTCCACCTTTTGGACCAGATAATTTTTTGTTGTGGCTGGGAGGGGGGCGGGGGAGGCTCTTCAGAGGATTGTGTGATGCTGAGCAGCATTTCTAGCTTCTGGGAGGACTCCACCACTCATGGCAACAATTGAAGATGTCCCTCGACATTGTCAAATGCCCCTTGGGGGACAAAACTGTCGCTGGTTGAGAACCACTGCCTAGGCTCTCTGGCTGGTAAGTGGTAGGCGCAGGCAGTCCTCAGCAGAGACTGTGCTCTCCACCTCTGCGTGATGGCTGCTGGATGGATGGATGGACGGGCCTCCAACAGCCAGCATCTAGTGACTGCTTACTATGAGCCAGGCGTCATGCTGAGGGCTTGCCTTCATCAATCTCATCTCATTATCACCATAGCTGTGCATGTGGATAGCTACCTTTGAAACCAAACACTATAGAAGAATAATTTCAAAGCATTTTGCTTAACAAGTTGATTCATATCTTCCAGATCCTTTTTCAAATATTTTTGGAGGACTCAGAACTACATTTTGGCTTTTTGATTGCTAAGGCCCTGACTCTTCTTATCCCACTTTTGGTAATAGCAATGTTCCTTTCAAAACTAAAAAATGGATTAAATTGTCCATATTAAGTCAATTCAGATTTCGAGGCAGCATTAAGAATTTATATTGTGTGCCAGTTTTATTATAATATCCTAAAATCATCTTACAGTAGAAGCACAAATCACTGGAGAATAGCTTCCTCAAGATGTGAGCTCCAAGAGTAAAATGGCCTTTGTGAAAGCCACACAGGAGGCTGTTTGATTGTAATACTGCAAATGCACTTCACAGAAGCCTCGACTCTCTAAGAACAACACAAGCAAACCACAATCCATGAGCTTATCTCTTTCGTTTTTTAAAATTTATCTAGAAACTGAAGTCTGAGGGGTTCAATTTCAAATCCTTTAGCTTGTCTTTAGTATTTAGAAGATGCAGCATGAAAATATCCCTCATTAAAGGTAATAAAGCCCACTGAGAACTATGGTACTAAACTACAGGATCACGACGCCCCTGAAAGCACAAAAAAGATGTCTGAAATTGTGTCAACAGAGGATACATTGAAAGGTCAGTAAGAGCACTTTTATTGTTGACTCTACAAAACCCAGCAACTACCACTCACATGGAACAAACATGAAAAATGGTTTTTGTAAGTAATGTCAATATGAATTACATAGGTAATGCACAAATTGAGTACTGATCCTTCACTGCATAAGTGTACCTACATTTTTAATAAGCATTTTTTAATAAGTGTGCACACTTTGCAGTCAGTATATATATTGAGTTTCTATGCCATTTCCACTGTTTTCTAGTTTAAAAAAAGTTATTCGGGGCACCTGGGTGGCTCAGTCGTTAAGCTGCCTTCAGCTTAGGTCATGATCCCAGGGTCCTGGGACCCAGCCCCGCATTGGGCTCCCTGCTCAGTGGGAAGCCTGCTTCTCCCTCTCCCACTCCCCCTGCTTGTGTTCCCTCTCCCTCTGTGTCTCTCTCTGTCAAATAAATAAAATCTTTAAAAAAAATAAATTAATTAAAATAAATTTAAAAAGTTATTCAACCTCCTTTAGCCTTGGTTACCTTGGCTCCTACCTGTAAAATGGGAATAATAATAGTACAAATAGGTCATTGTCAGGATTAATATGTATAAACCACTTAGAACAGTCCTTGGTCCATAATAAGTACCCAATTAATATGTCTCTCACACACATATGCATGCACACACACTTTGATATTCAAAGAATTCAAATTGATGTGCACAAATAAATTGGTGTGTGCCAATAAACAGGCAAGCCTCATCGCCAGACAACTGGACATGCATGTCTACAACTCTTCTAGCAGAACTAAAGTAGTTAGATTTTTATTGCATTGAGTGACAGAAAAGTCATGGGAAGAGCAGAACACTTCTCTAATAGATATGGATATTAACAGTCATTTCAACATGCACATCATCAGCTTTTAATAGCCACGATTGTGAGTTCATCAACTAAGTGGAAATATATTGAACTATGAAATTTTCTTCTGCTGGTCTGGAAGCATTGCTTCAACATCTGAGAAGGAGGAGAATCCGCTGACTGCAAGATGGCAATTTTCAGCGTGTAATGAGGGGGTTTCATTTTGCGCATCCCCCACATCTCCCCACGCACACTCCAATCTGTGCACACAAGTGAATTTATATTACACCACTTCCTGTTCTCATTATGATCTTTGTAAAATTCTTCTCTTATTCCTCTATACCATCTGTGAAGGATTATTCCCTACCATTGTACTAATTATGCCTCTGCAGAATATTTATGTGCATCTTCAGTAACTTCGGTAACCTCAAACAAAATTTTAAAGAAAATTAAAGCGCTATAATCATTACTAGAAAAACCAGTCTATGTTTATGTTTTCATGTTACTTATGACAATGGCTGTAAAGAAAACAAAAATTGTACTAGAAGAAAACAGAGATGATCCAATATATATAAATGATTGCAACATAAGTCATAAAAAAAGAATTTTTTGTAACAATGACCCAAATCAATGGTTTAAGCATCTATAAGATTTCTCTTCATAAATACCAATTAAGAACATGAGCATTAGTATTTAAAACCAGAAAAATCCCGCGCTGTCCTTGACTAATATCAATATTTGAGTAATATCAAAACAAAAAGGCTTTCCAAAAAGGGCTCTTCAGTTCTATGTAGAAATATTAATATGAAATGTGTACTTGTAATAATCTAAATCAAAGCCCTTTCTGCTGCTAGAGTTTCTTTTCAAACTTCCACCTAACTTACTTAGTGAAGTTTTCATTTAAGGACTACCACGCCCTCAGTTTGCTGTCAAGGCTAGGATCACGGTGAAAAGTTTTCATAATGACTACACTGAAAAAGACCATAATAATTCCACTCTTCTCCCCCATGATAACACCATTTGCCTTCCATCTGGGGACACAGCTTTGTACTGCATTCCTGGCAGCTAGGCTTGACTGCACTGCTTAACCCAGGCCTTCTGAGATCTTCCCATGAGCAATGGCACACACTGGCAAGACAGATGCCAAAGGTCAAGTTTCCATTCTGATTTTCAGTATTCAACGTTGTCTTATTGTTGCTGCCCTTTCAATCTCACCCCTGGCCACTCTCCCATATGTTCATTACTTTCCATCCACACCAAACCACATGCATATCTCCAAGTGCACCCCACTCCTAGATTCCCCATATCATTGCAAATGCTGTGCCTCTGCCTGGAACGTCCTCCCTCACCTCACTAGCCAGTCAAACAAGCACCTAAATGCTTTCCACATTCCAGCTCAATCAAGCATCCTGCTCCAGGAGGCAGTCCTAAAGACCCCACTGGAGGTGGTGGAGAATGCCAGTCCACTGAGGACTGTAGAGCCTACCACACTGCAAGGTGTTTAATTGATGTCACATCAGTATTCCTCACTACACTTTGAGCTCCTGGAAAACAGTATTCAGGTCTTATCTATCCCAATGTAGTCTACTTCCTGACATAATTTAAAACACAATATGAATGAATTAATAACCTTCATTTATCGAGAACCTACTAAGTACCATGATTTCACATTTTTTAGCTCAGTCAACAATCTCATAAGGAAATGACAGATGACAAAAATCAGCTTTTTAGTCACCATAGAAGACAGCCTCTTCAGTGACAGATGGACAAATGAAGAAATGAATGGCTGAATGAACAAATAAAATCTTTCAAATGAACTGAAATACTGGGGCTAGTGATCTGTCACCACCCATTGACTTTCTTTTCCATTTCCACTCCTTCCACTCTGGTTCAAGCTCTTGATACCCCACTTCTGGATTGTTGCAATAGTTTCCAAGTCTCCCTGCCTTTTCACATCATTCTACAAGATTGTGTATTAAACTGTATGAGCATGGATGCATTCCTAATGGTCTTTAGGTCAACTATAAGAATTATAACTTTTTGTGACTGGTTATGATACCAATTTTTAAGATTGATATTAATGCACTCTTGAACATCTGGAAAACCACCTTCTGGAGAACTGTCATGAAATATCAGTTACTGATATTTGGGTATATCAGTAACTGCCTTATGTTTTTGCTTATAACTGCATTAACCCCAGTAGTATTATTGTAACTGTCACAAACAAATGCGAAAAGATATATGTAAGTAACACACATAAATGATGACTTCGGGCCAAGAGATGGCTAAGTTATATCACCAAATACTGTACTCACAGCAATGGTCACATATGCTGCATTCACAGCAAAGTGGTAGAAGAATTGAGTCATCACACAGTGCATGCATCGGGCTTAAGAGAATCTGCATCCTAACAGTCACCACCATATTTATGTTGTAAACAATTTAGTTTTTCAGCAAAACATTACCCATCATATTAAACTAATATTGTTAATTTGTATCTACAGCTTTGTTTGTATGCAAATTGTAAATTTGCTTTGATTTAAAAGTAGTAGAAATGTTATTAGCACAAGGAATTTAAACGTTTTTTCATTTAGATAAATTTTAGGAACAATATAATTCAAATAATTTAGGTGCATAATGCGAGTCAGCAAGAATTTTTTTCCTTTAGGAAAGTTTTATATAATACACATGTTTGAGAAATACTGACTATATCATTCCAGTCATTTCACATAGTGGCCCTATTTTAAGTAGTCAATGTCTCTCCATAATCAAAAAGTCAAAATCCAAACTGGCCCAGAGCAGTTTCAAAATGTGTATCTATTGCTTTGATGTTGAAATGTACTTTCTTAAACAAAGCTCTTTTTCTTTCTAAATGACATAATACATATGTAATATATATCCTCTTAACAAAACTTAAGTAAGCAATGAAACACAGAGGTTCCCTGACCAACAGAAATTTCAACCACTTTTTTTATAGATTTCTAGCTTAAAACAAATTGTACTATAAGTCAAAGGTGCCATAGGAAATGTAGCAATTCATTTTCTCTCCTTTTTCCCAAGGTAGGAATAGGTCAAATACATGGAAAAGAGATATCTTTTAAAAATGTTGAAAATGTCTTTCTCAGGCAGTTGTTAATGTGTCTGAATTTGAGGAGATAACAAGTAGTTTTGCAAAACACTATGAGCCAGCAGACCCCTAAACTTGATATTTTTAATATTCTGAAGGTAGTACTTTTTTGTTGGTATAATGACCTATTGGGGGAAAACCATAATAATTTTATTAAAATTCACAGTTTAAAACAAATACACCAGTGAACACTTGTGCACTGGGCAATGCCTCAAAAATCTATTAACTGAATGTACAATGGATGGAAGAGAACAGAAATTGGCAGTCTTTATGGTCTGACAGTTCAAACTGTTGCAATCTCCTTGACTGCCAGAAGTAATTGGACTTCTTTAAATGTACCTCATGGTCTGTGTCACATTCCTTACTTCTATAACATGTACCTCGTTTCAAATTTCCATAGATCAAATCCTTAAATATTAGATCACTTCAAAAATCTAATTGACTGGGAATACTGTCTACATCTTTCTTTCTAAAAGGAAAGTATGGACTTCCTGCACCAGCCATGATGTAGCAATGGTTATCATACTTACCCTCTGCCATATAAAACTTTAACTAGAAAGCAACTAATTTTAGTCACTGTACAACAGATAGTACAGGGTTGTGCTCCTTGAGAGAACCTTGGCTTTCTGCTTAGGTGTGCTTTCCAAACTGAAGCACAGGGAAGTGGAAGGGAAGCTCAAAGAGAGATCAGCAATCTTTGCTGCACAGCGGCGGAAGGGAAATGTGAAGAAGAAGAGTTCCTGGAATCTATATAGGGTTCCCAAGAACCATGTGAACTTCCCAAGTTTGGCAAATTACTAAGCTGTGTGGGACGAGACTCTAAAAGACTGGCGGAGAACAGCTCCTAAGGAGTAAAGCCAAACAGAGATTCCAGAAGTCACACAGCGTTGGGAGCCATTGGATTATGACCATCCAGAATGGAGAGACCTCTCTGAACATCCAGAGCGTTCAAATCTAGAAAGGCCATGCCTTAGGAGTGGAACCACTCTAGCTCAAGAGAAATAGCTACTCTAGAGCTACCTTAACTATCCTGAAAGCAAGCCTTAGCGGAATAATGACAATCCTCCAGTAAAGTGACTCCTGTCAGAGGAAAACTCAACATTCTTTAGAGGAAAACAACAAAATTCAGTAGAATGTAAAAGGCCTACAAAAGCCAAAACAATCCTGAGAAGGAAGGAAGAGAGAAAGGGAGAGAGGGAGAAAGGAGGTTGGAAGACATCCACTACCTGATGTCAACTTACTAAAAGTCGGGGTACCCAGGTGGCTCAGGTGGTTAAGCATCTGCCTTTGACTCAGGTCATGATCCCAGGGTCCTGAGATGAACCCCATGTCAGGCTCTCTGCTCAGCAGGGAGTCTGCTTCTCCCTCTCACTCTCCTCTGTGCTCTTTCTCTCTCTCAAGCAAATAAATTTTTAAAAATTATTTTTTAAAAAAGACTTACTAAAGGTCCACAGTAATCAAGACACTGTGGTATCAGAATAGCTCAGAGTTTAGAAAGAGGCATATTTATATGTTCAATAGATTTTGGCAAAAGTATTGAAGCAATTTAATGAGGAAAGGATAGTATTTTCAATAAGTCATGCTGGAAAAATTAGATGTCCACATGGAAAAAAATCATCCTTGAATTCCATCTCAAACCATAAAAAACAAAATAAATTCAAGATGCATTATAGAACTCAATGTAAAAACTAGAAAAAGTAAAAACTATTAAACTTGTAGAAGAAAGCACAGGAGAGTATCTAGGAGAAACTGGAACAGGCAAAGATTATATTAGAGTACAGAAAACATCAACCATAAAATAAAAACTAGACAAATTGGATTACATCAAAACGAAAAACTTCTGTTCACCAAAAGACTTCATTAAGAAAATAAATAGAGAAGTCTACTGGGTTGAATAGCATCTCCCAAAAATTCATGTCCTCCTTCAGAATGTGAACTTATTGGGATTTAGTTAAAATGAGATCACATCGGATTGGGGTGGATTAGGGTGAGCCCTAAATCCAACAACAAATGTCCTTATAAGAAGGCCACATGGATACATGGAGACACAGAAACACACACACACACACACACACACACACACACACACACACACACACACACACACGGAAAAGGCCATGTGAAGCCAGAGGTAGAAATTGGAATGATACAGGTCCAAGTCAATGAACACCAAGGATTACCAGGAACTACCAGAAAATAGGAAGAAAACAGAAAGGATTCTTCAGAGGAAACTTTGCAAACACTGGGAATTGGGACTGCTGGACTTGAGAAATGTGAGAATAAATTTCTGTTGTGTTAAGCCCCAACTGTGCAGTAATTTGTCACAGCAACCCTAGGAAACTGAAACTTCTATCCATCAAAAGACTTCATTAAGAAAATAGGCAAACTACAGAAGAGATTACCTACTGACAATATACATAACTGATTGAGAATTTGTAATCAGAATATGTAAAGAACTTGGGGCACCTGGGTGGCTCAGTTGGTTAAGCGACTGCCTTTGGCTCAGGTGATGATCCTGGCGTCCCTGGATCGAATCCCGCATCAGGCTCCCTGCTCAGCAGGGAGTCTGCTTCTCCCTCTGACCCTCCCCCCTCTCATGTGCTCTCTCTCTCTCTCATTCTCTCTGTCTCAAATAAATACATAAAATCTAACCAAAAAAAAGAATATGTAAAGAACTAAAACTCAATAAAAAAATAAGTAACAGAATTGAACAGCAATTTCACAAAAGAAGATACAGGAATGGCCAATAAGCACATGAAAGGTACTTAGCATTATTCATCATCAGGAAAATGTAAATCAAAGCCAGAGAAGATATAGACTATGCACTCATTAGAAGGGCTAAAATTAATAAACCCTTACAACACCAAATGGAACAGAAATGTGGAACAGCTGAAACTCTCAGACACTGCTAGTGGGAATATACAATGGTTCAACTGCTTAGGAAAACAGTTCAATAGTTTCTTATTAAGTTCAACGTTTACCTATTCTATGAGCCAGCAATTCTGCTTTTATGTATTTACCATGAAAAAGGGAAGCATATGTACAAAAAAGATTTGTACAGGAATTTTCATAGAAGCTTTAATCATAATAGCTAAAAACAGGAAACAATCCAAATATCTGTCAACAAGAGAACAGAAAAATAAGTTGTGATACATTTATACAATGACATATTACTCAGCAATAAAAAGGGACAAATTTCAGATGTGCAACATGGATGAATCTCAAAAACAGACTGAACAAAAAAATCTAGACCCAAGAAACTACATCCTGTATGATTCCATTTTTATGAAGCACTTAGAACAAGCGAAAACTAAGCTGGGGTTATAGAAATCAGAGTTTCCTCAAAGGTTGGGGTGGCAGAGGGGGAGTGGCGGGGATCACTTGGAAGGAGGCATGAAGATGCTTGGAATCTTTTTTACATGCGAAATGCTGAGTACCTGGAGTGGTAAGATATGGGATACAAAGGTATACCTTTTCTTTAAAAGATTTATTTATTGATTTGAGAGAGAGAGCAAGGAAGCCAAAGGGGAAAGGGGAGGAACAGAGGGAGAGGGAAAGAGAATCTCAAGCAGACTCCACACTCAGTGCAGAGCCCTACTCGGGGCTTGATCCCACAACCCCAAGATCATGACCTGAGCCGAGGCCAACAGTCAGATGCTCAACTGACTGAGCCAACCAGGTGCCCCTATGAAAAACAATTTTAAACATGAGCACCAATTTTAAACATAAGTCTACCCAATTGTTAAAAATCTAGTTCAAAATCTTAAACCATCAATTTAGTAGGAAGTACTCATTTCTGGAGATCTGGCCACAGCAAACCACTATTTCCCTTTTCTCCTGTTAGTGAAGAATGACAACTAGAAGAGAGTTTATCATTGTGCACAATTGATATAAAAGGAATCTAGTTTTTTTAAAACAACAATTGGTACCCATTCTATTATTTCAATTTTGGCAAGACATAAACTGCCAGATAATTCCAGCCTGCCCCTTTACTGAATATTTTTGGACATACCCCTCTTAATCCCCGATATTTTTTATTCAAAAATGGAAATAATCAGAGCCCCAAAGTTCCAATAAAGTTTCCCAAATGTGTGGCAAGGTTCTTTTTCTACACAAACTCAAAAAAGTTAAATTTTTGATCACATTATAACTTGAGAAATTGTGATTAAATAATTCAGGCTCCAAATTTTATTCTAAAAAGCCAGCTGTCCTACTTATTGTTGTCATGTCAACAATATGTCAAACAAAAGACGTTCCCTCATTAATGAGTATATATATATATATAAAAGGACAGAGACCATTGACTGTGTATCTAATACTATGATCCCGACTTACAGCCCACCAAGCACAGGGAAGGTGACAGGAATGAGGGACGGTATTTACAGCTGTGCTATTCAATGCAGTACAGAGTATACATTGTGATGTGCAGTGTGGCGTACAGTGCCTAGATCAGTACACTAACCATGTGAGGCTATTTCAATTTAAATTTAACTTATTAAATCTAAAAACAATTTTAAAATTCAGTTCCTCATTCACACTAGTCACATTTCAAATGCTCAAGAGCCACATGTGGCTACGGTTACCATACTGGACACTTCCATCACATACTTCTATTGGACAGCTCTGCTTCAGAGAGCTGGGAACAGGAGGCAGCTCTAAAGTTAAAACTAAGTATTCTGAAGCAAAGGAAACAACCCAGCACCAAGGATTAAGATTCAAAATTTTGTGAACCAGAGATTTTTTCATAAACACACACGCACACAATAGACAGACAGAGCCCTCAGGCAAAAAACTAAACGTCAATCAGTTTTATGACTGGATCTACCCTTGGGTCACTCCAAAGACCTCGTGGCAGTAAAATTCAATTTGTCCATTTCTGGGGAAAGTCTTTGAATGAACCAAAATGTACTTGTTCTTTGACTGCCTTGGTGAGT
The DNA here is from genome assembly GCF_003265705.2 of Callorhinus ursinus. Classification (NCBI taxonomy): domain Eukaryota; kingdom Metazoa; phylum Chordata; class Mammalia; order Carnivora; family Otariidae; genus Callorhinus; species Callorhinus ursinus. The sequence continues at coordinate 9,264,241 of NW_027397106.1, read as the reverse complement.
CATAAATAAATAATTATGCCAAGTGTTTAATCCTGAAGGCTTTTAAAAATCAAGATTTTTAGATTAGAAAATGACTTAAAGCTCCCTGCAGTACTAATTCTGGACTTACAAAAATGTTAATACAATAAAAATGGACTTGGAACATTTACACCAACAGCACTAAATAACCATGTGGACTAATGATTGGCGTGGATCCCTTCAAGTTACTGACTTGGCCATGTACATGGTTTAAGGCCACTTAAGAAATAACGTGTAGACCAGATGTCTGTGAAAGTGCTCTCATAGCATCTGTGGTTCATTATGCTAGTACATATTTAGAGATTTAGAGACCCCCAAAGGCCACAAAAGTTCCTCTGGAACCATGATAGTTAATGATGCATTTATCTTAAAGAAAAATTCCAGCATTGCCAAGCAGTCTATGGTGTCAGCATCAACATGGACATTCAGTTTTTATGAAGATTCCTGATACTACAAAAGGGAATGGCTTCTTTAGTGCCACTGTGGTCTAATCATATCAAACCCCACTAAAAGAGTCCTCAGTTTTCGGATCACTAACAATATTGATCAGCACAGCTCCTCTGGAACCATTATCATTTGTCATGTCAATATTGTGCCTGCCGCAATCTACTGCATTTTAAGTCGCTGCAATAGAAGAGTAGCCCATGTTCCAGATGAAAAAAAAACCTAATGTTACTTCTCTACTCTCCCCTTTCAGACAAGATGCCAAAGCATTATGACATTTTATCGTAAGCAACAGAACCTATTTAAGATGATCAATGCAAAACAAATCATAAAACATATCTTTTCGAGTTTTTCTCAGGCCAATTTAGGTTTTTCAGTTGCCCAAATGATCTTTCAATTTCCATTTGACCTGTATGTTATGACATGACCTATGTGATACAAACAAATGTTACTGGGGTTTCTTCAGCGACACCACTCCCTAGAATTAAAAATAATCTCTCTACCGTGATGTTTTGACATTTCACAAACAATAATGTCCCGAAGCCATTATCAGCCACAGGTCTTCTGAAAGTGGCTTTTTAATCTCAGGATATCTTGCAGGAACAAAAGAGAGAGAAGCTGATTATCAGCAGGAAAAATTTTCCCCCACATTATACAATGCCTGATACTATAACTCAGAATATTACGTAACATTCTGTGCTTCAGAAAGCTCCCAGGCTGACAGGCCAGGATAAAAAAAGCACCATAGGACTGGGTTAGGAATTCAGCCATCACCACCCTCACCCTACCACCACTGGCAAGGGAGTAACTCACTCCTTGCCAGGCTCACTGATGCAGTAAGGATTCAAACACGGGAATCTTTATTTGTCTAAAGTAAGTGTACTGGATTATTATCTTATTTATATGTATATTTTACCCTATTAATCCTATCTTCCAAACTAAGGTACATGTTCCTTAAGTACTATAATCATATATCCTAATACTATTTACTATTTAATTCCACTGAAACTAATACGGTAGATTTAACACAGTGGACTTAAATCTATTTTCTTATGTGTAACAGGGATAATGTTTTATAAATTATTAATGAGCCTTTCTGAAGGCATTCACTTAGCTAGTTTAAGCACCCTTCTGCCTGGGAGGAAGATTTTGGCTCAGTACAGAACAAATATCAAAAAAAAAAATCCTAAGTAATATTCAACCTCTGTAATTCAAAAATAGGATTCTGCAGAAAGACTATAGCCTTGCAAGCCTGCTACTATCTCCAGAGAGGATTTTATAAATTTTGCAAGTTCTTCCTTGTATATACCAAGAGCCAAGCTTGTTGAATGTGGCTCGTAGAGTTCCCTAGCAGTGTACTAAATATACCCTTCCCACCAATGACAGCAAAAGAGCGGAAGGGAGAAGCAAGAAGATCTTTTTTTTAAAGATTTTATTTATTTATTCATGAGAGACAGAGGGACAGAGAGAGAGAGAGAGAAGCAAAGGGAGAAGCAGGACTTGATCCCACGGTCCTGGGATCATGACCGGAGCCGAAGGCAGACGCTTAACCGTGTGAGCCACTCAGGCGCCCAAGAAGATTTTTTTAATAAAAATAATTAAATTAAGAAAACATTCCTTAAGACTAGAAAGGCTTGTGAAGAAAATAAAAGGAGCAAAAAAGAAAGATTTTCCTCTTTTGCAGCTTTGGCCTGGAGAGAGTTGCATTGATCAAGTGAGGGCATCAGAGAGAGCAAAGGAGGCCTCTTGTCCACTCCCCTTTCAACATGGGAAGGTGATGGTTTTGGGGGCTGCCAAAACCATGTCAGCTTGGAGCACAGCTACATCAAAGCAAAGTCAGAAGCACAGAGGGCTAAGGAGGAGGGATGTCCTGAGATTCACCTTTCCCAAGGTCTGGTTGGGGACCTTGCCAAGGAGCATATCAGAGAAGTAACGAGGTGGTTTTACAAAGAGCAATACAGAGGGGCCAACCATTCAGGCTAGGGTCAAATGGGAGTTAGACACACACCTCCTGGGGCTCTATGGCACCGGGGAGACCAAGATAAGGCAGGCAGCCAGGCGCTACCACGGGGCTCTGACCAAGCTAACAAAAAAGCCCCAGTGTAAAAAGGGACAGCAGCTATAGACTTGAGCCACAATCGCTAGCAGAACAAACAGCAATAGACAGGGAAGCGGAGCTTGAGTCTGGCGCCTTAGACCACTCGGCCATCCTGACACCCTTAAACAGCAATAGACAGGCATGGGACATCACCCCAGAGAGCAGCAGACGGATGGACATAGGACCTTCACACATGCGCGTGCATGCACGTACACTCACACTCACACGCACACACAACACAGAGAGAGGAACGAGAGGACATGCCTCCCAAAGATTTCAAGTCTTTCCTTTAGGTATGATGTCACCAAACCAGACCCCTCTTCCTCATGAACCCATCATCATTGTGGAAAAAGCAGAAGGGACAGACTATTTGAGAAACTGGGCTTTTTTATCAACAGACTGATCACTCCTTCTCACCTGAAAAGAGCTCATGACTTTAGCAGTGATCACTAGACAAAAATCATCCAATACCAATCTATAAACAACTCCTTAAGGTGGGGGTCACAACCCCCCACTGGCCCATCCATCTCCGGACATGTATATTTGAATTTGAATAGCTTTAAGTTAAGTCTCAACTTTTTCCATTTAGCCACTGAGCTCAATACTCCTTATAATCTCATATGTGGTTCAGTGAACCCATTTATGTTCCGTGCCTGGACCATGCATGGAAGAAATAATTTTGTGACAGGCTGCTTTAAAGTTTTAACATAACTTAGGACTGTTTCTTTCTGCTGAACTTACATGTTGGGAAAAAGGAACTCACTAATAAAGAGGTTTTTAAAATTAGATGTCTGTAAGATTTCTTGGATAGGACACAAAATACACAAACCATTAAATAAAGAAATGATAAATTTTTTATCATTGGACTTCATGAAAATTAAATGTCCCTGTTCATCAAAAGACTCTATTAAGAAAATGAATAGACAAGCCATAAACTTGGGAGAATATATTCACAAAACATATATTAACAAATGATCTGTGTTCACAATATACAAAGAAATCTTATAAAAACCAACAATAAAAGGATGAACAACCCATTTTTTAAATGGGCATGACAACTGAACAGACATTTCACAAAAAGAAAATATTTAGTGGGCAGTGAGCACTATATCATGATATCAGAGAAATGCAAATTAAATCCAAAATGAAATACCCCTTCACACCCACAAAAATGGCTAAAATCTAAAAGACTACAAAAAAACAAATGTTCATAAAAGTGTGGAGCATTTCTGTATGAGTACAGAATGATCCAAAATGGGATGACTACTCTGGAGAGCTGTTTGGCAGTTTCTTAGAGAGTTAAATACATCTACACAGCAATTTCTCTCCTAAGTATTTACCCCAAGAGAAATAAAAGCTTATGTCCAAAAGAGACTCATACAACAAAATTTGTGGCAGCCTTACTTACAAAGCCAAAAACTAGAAACAACCCAAATGTTTATCAACAGTGATATATACGTGTGAATTGTGTAAGACTGATGAATCACAGACCTGTACCCCTGAAACAAATAATACATAATATCTTAATTAAAAAAATAAAAGTAAAACAGTGATATATTCATAGAATGGAATAGTACTCAGCAATAATGGTATATTCATACAATGTAATAATAGCCATAAAAATGAATGCATTACTGATACACATGACATTGATAAATCTCAAAAACATTATGCTAAGTAAAAAAAGCCAGATACAAAAAGGTACATACTACATGTTTCCATTTATATGAAACCCAAATATAGGCACTTAATCTACCACCTAAGAAATGATGTGGAGGGTAAGGTGAAACATGTACCACAAAGGGACACAGGGAACTTTCTGGAGAAATGGTAATATTCTATGTCTTGTTTTGGGTAGTAGGTTACATGACTGTATACATGATTATTGGGGCGCCTGGGTGCTCAGTCAGTTAAGCCAGTGGCTCAGTCGGTTAAGCAGCCAACTCTTGATATCGGCTCAAGTCTTGACCTCAGGATCCTCAGATCCAGCCCCGTGTCAGGCTGGCGCTGGGTGTGGAGCCTGCCTAGGATTCTCTCTTTCCCTCTACCCTCCTCCCTGCACTGCTCATGCTCTATCTCTCTCTCTCTAAAAAAGCAAACAAAAAACTTATCAAACACTCAAGATTTGTACATTCAATTGCATCTTAATTACATCACAGTGAAAATATTTATAAATAAAAAGTAGATGGACAAAATCCCATAGGGAATTTTGATCATTTTGAGAGACAGAACTACTAACTTAATAGTATGAGGGGCGCCTGGGTGGCTCAGTTGGTTAAGCGACTGCCTTCGGCTCAGGTCATGATCCTGGAGTCCAGGGATCAAGTCCTGCATCGGGCTCCCTGCTCCGCAGGGAGTCTGCTTCTCCCTCTGACCCTCCCCCCTCTTGTTCTCTCTCTCTCTCTCATTCTCTCTCTCAAATAAATAAAATCTTTAAAAAAAATAGTTTGAAAAAAGTTAATATTTTTTCATGATTATAAAAGTAATGTAGACTTATAAATAATTCCAACAACAGAAAAATGAATTAAGTAGAAGAAGAAGTCTGTATAAATGGAAAAGTGTAAGAGATGAAGTGACAAGGCTGTCTATTCTATGTACTGCTTGGTAATTTTTTAATGGTATCAATACAGTCATTTCAAAAATATTCCGATTTGCTGTAAAGCTATATTAACAGTTTTGTTAATAAATAATTATTAAAGGTTATTTGTTATCATTTTGAAGGTTACAGTTAGAGAACGAGCCTTCATCTATCAAAGAGAATATGAATACAAAACAGTAATGATTTATTCTGTGAAAAGTTAACATCAGAAGTATATACTAAAGCAACTGAGTATAGCTCGTTGAACAAAGTTAAGTTTATCAAACTAGAGTTTCTCAGAGTTGTTGCAAAATTTACCAATTTGAAATACAGGATAACAGCAATAAAATGAATAAATAATTTGAAATGATAGGGACTTACAACACAGCCCTGGCAATACTATTAAACGGAGCCTGTAGGGACTCTAGAAACCTTTGACAATAATGACAATAAGGTAGATGTCAATGAAAGAGAACAGCTAAAGAGATCAGGAAGAATAAAGTACAATTTAAGAGGGGAGTGGCGAATCCAGATGAAGGGATTAGATGAAACAAACAAGTAGGATTTTGCTTTTGTGGTTATCAGGAGAATATTGGATTCTATCTCACAGAGAGTATACTTAAAATAGCTATATTGTATGTACATATTTATAAGACTGTGAATGAAATCAGACTAGAATGCTATCCATATTGTAATAATCAAGCAGTTCAGCAGCTCTGCCTTTTTTGTTCAAAGAATCAATAAGAGAACCCTAAACTGTTATTATTTATAATAGAAATACCTGAATTGATCTGGTCAACACACTACTGTCCTAGAAATAGTAAACAGTATCTGATTGGGTTAGTCTTCCAAACTCACCCACCTACCACCACCTACCACCATAAATCAAGAGGAGTAAAGAATTCACATTCTTGGGGCTCCTGGGTGGCTCAGCGTCTGCCTTCGGCTCAGGTCATGATCCCAGGGTCCTGGGGTCGAGCCCCACATCGGGCTCCCTGCTAAAGTGGGGAGTCTGCTTCTCCCTCTCCCATCCCCCCCCCCCGCCGCCGCTTGTGTTCCCTCTCTCACTGTGTCTCTCTCTGTCAAATAAATAAATAAAATCCTTAAAAAAAAAAAATTCACATTCTTAAGGGGCACCTGGGTGGCTCAGTCAGTTAAGTGTCCACATTTGACTCTTGATTTCAGCTCAGGGTCATGAGATCTAGCTCTGCGTGGGGCTCTGCACTGGGCATGGAGCCTGCTTAAGATCCTCTCTCCCTCTCGGTCTGCCCCCCCTCCCCAGTGGCTCGCACTCTCTTAAAAAAAAAATTCACATTCATAAATAAATATTAATGGAATTTCAGGAAGAATTTGGTAAGAGATTTGGTAAAGTCACTGCTATGCATTTTCTTTCAGAATAATAGTGAAAAATTAAATGAACTAAAACTTCAGATGAGTCCAAATTTGGATTCTTTGCTAATGACTGCATGTCAATACACAAGATATGTACATTAAAAAAAATAACCAACCCCTCTTAGTATGTGGTAATATTAAACAGAATGATATAGATGAAGTGAAATATTACCTTGTTTCAATCTTTTCTAGCATCCTGCTCACGACTTTGCTGTCATTTTCACTTTTTACCAGTAATTTTTTTATTTACAGTATAGCTATCGATAAAATTAAACTATAGCTCCAAATATAATAGTGCTTTCAAAATCAAAATGCAAAAAAGCTTATTAACAAGTCTATCTGGAGAAGGGAATAGTGCCTGATTAACATTTATTATAAGCCCCATTCCTCCTAGAGAGGGATGATACACCACGTGCAAAATGGCCTATTTCAGTTTCAAATGTTGGCAGCAATCTGCACCAGAAACACCCAGGTCCAAAGCTAGCAGTACCCAGGTCTTTTCATGCATCACATCCTGACAGCTGAATCTCTTTTGTGGATTCTTATACCATATCTTGTTCTTCTTCAATATCTACAATCCACAAGGACAGATTTCCCCCTTCAAAAACATTTGATCATTCCTTTCTACTTTAATTAAAAGTAAGTCTCCCAGGGCGCCTGGGTGGCTGAGCCATTAAGCATCTGCCTTCGGCTCAGGTCACGATCCCAGGGTCCTGGGATCTAGGCCCGCATTGGGCTCCCTGCTCGGCGGGAGGCCTGCTTCTCCCTCTCCCACTCCCCCTACTTGTGTTCCCTCTCTCGCTGTCTCTCTCTCTGTTAAATAAATAAAAGAATCTCAAAAAAAAAAAAAAGTCTCTCTGCAGTGAGAACTTAAAACATTTCTTTCACATGTCCCATTGTCCTGATATTTGTATAGATTTATCCTGAGTCCTCTCCATTTAATCCACTAAAACATGAATGTATTCACTGTCTAATGGTCATCAGTATCAACGGAGCATTTGATTTACTCTCTTTTTTTTTTTCTTGAATGGAAAGCCTTTTACCTGAAATTCTCTATTTCAATTTAATGATTGGAAATTTCCCTTCTGTGGAGTCATAAACCAACATACAAAGTTGAAAAAAATTAACAAATTTTATTTTCTTTATCTGCTCCTATTAAGATAGTGTGGAAAGAAAATGAATCCTCCAATTCTTCCAGTAGCACATATTTGTTGCTCTGTTATTTAATAACTTCAGAAAGTCTAAAATGAGGTAGTTCTCCATTTGTACCTCTAGTCTATATTTTCCGATGAAAGAAAAGCTTTGTTACACACAGATGGCTACGGTTTAAACATTCCCTCCAGTTTCTTCATAAAGTGGCTAAGATAGTATTTACTTAAAACCCTGAGTTTTTTTGTCTGATGCCTATGTAATTAACATCAGTCCTGGAAAGATTTAGAAATAAGACTGAGCCTGAAAATTTCCACAGCCTATCTGGCCTTTTCCCAACTTCGCCCTCTGACTTTACTAATTTGCTGACCAAAATAACAAAAAGTAATCACCCATTAAATAGGTGGGTTCTCCCCACTCCACAGTTTCCTGCCTGGTCAATGATTCAGAGTGAACACTCATTTTTTTTCCATTAGTCTCTGAAACATGTTCTAATTTGGAAGTGTGTTATCAAAGAATAATTTAAATTACACTATTTTCACTGTAAATGCAACCAATTATTAAAAATTGGACCCACAGCAGCAAAGGGATGAAAATGTTCTATGAGATGCTTTGTTGTAGAGAGGCACTTATGATAAGGATAATGAAATTTTTGTAACGACTTTTTAAAAAAATTGACCTCCACATAGAGTCTTAGTGTCTTCAAGGTGAGTGGCAATAAATAGGTACCAACTCTGTGTTCTTCACTTTCCCTTAACAGGGCTGACTTCTTGCAAATTCCCATACTGCAACTTCCCACTCCAACTCAAGTTCTTATGCCCAATTCATTTAAACTTCAAATAATTCTTCACTTCAACCCATAACATAATAGTCTTACAAAAAGTATAACCTAAAACACTATCTTGTCTCTTCAGGATTATTGTTTATTATCGAAATTAGTGATGAACTTCAGAGAGAATTTGGTAAGTGATACGGTAAATGGAGACTCAGATTGGAGTTGGAAATGTTAAAAGTTCAATTAAAGTGAGTTCCACTTTCTGACCTTTGAATTTTAAGTCAAAGGAATGTGGTAGTCATTTCTGTGTCTTTTCTTTCAGAATAATAATGAAACATTGAGTGTACTAAAACCCCAGACAAACCCAAATTTGGATTCTTTGAACTCAAATTCAGATTCAAATTTCCCTTCTTTCAGGCATTTTAAAGCATTTCTCCCCTTTATTTGGATATAATGTTTCTCCTCCTATTGTGAAAAACCCCTCTGTTTTCATTTGAAAGGCAAAGACATAAACCCTAGAGTCACGGTATTTCTCTAAGATGTTTGAATTAAATTATCTATTAAGTATCCTATATAAATTCACTCTGAACATCAGGGGATAGAAAGTATTAACAAAAGCAATAACACTAATATTTATACTTCAACAGAACTTTTGAAAATCAGCCTCTGAAAGAAGAACAAACATATGAATGATAGTATCATAAAATAAGCTGTCTCTCTGGAGTGCTCAGACACTTTAAATGAATCTATATTTATAGTATAATTAGCAATTTGATGAAATATATATAGTAAGGATACACCAAAGCACATCAGTGAACAACATGTCCTCCTCCAAAGTCGACAGATTCTCAGGAAACACCCAAGTTCAGCATTCAGATACCAAGAGCAAAGCATCTCATTGGTAGCACAGGCCAACCATTTTTATATACCTTTTTTATTTTCTTTTTAACAACCTGTCAGTCTCCAGGAAGAGCTCTGCTCAGTTACAAGTATATGTCAACACACACAACTCATAGTGAGGATGTTCAGTCACCAATTACTGCTGGAAATTTAAATAAGTTCTAAAAATATAGGTTATGTTCTGCTCTGAAATACTCAATCTATCTGGCACTTTTTCTGGGACACTTAATGGTCCATTAGTGCAATGAGTTAGACTGGAAGAACACAGAATTCGACAGAGTGCTTGCCTAGGGGATTCTCCACTTAGACAAGCAAAATAGATTAAACACTAAACACCAGTGCATGGAAGAAATAAAGTGGATCACTACCATTAAGAGTGAATGTTTATAAAACAGATACACAATGCAGAGCATAGTAGTAAATGACAGGCTATCTCTCAGTACAAACTTTAATAAGAGTAGCAGAACAATCCAAGATTCTTTTTAAAAGATAACTGTTTTGAGGAGAGTGTTAAGGATTATCAGAAAAATGAAAAAGAAGATGTTCTGGACACCAGAGTTTACAATAAAAAGAATAATTAAAAGGGAAAAGAGAACAATTTAATTTCAGTTGGAACTAAAAGTGACCTTAGAAAGCATTTAGTCTAATACCCACTCCCACCCCATCGAAACATTGAAATAGATCATTTAATCTCTAGTTTGAATATTATTAGAACTATGTTTATTGGGTGGGTGGAGAGAAAAATGAATGATTTTAATGATTGAAACAGGTGAGTTTAATTTTAATAATATATTTTTGACCAATATATCCAAAATATTATTTCAACATATAATCAACATAAAAATATTGATATTTTACATTCTTTTCTTATACTGTCTTAAAAACCCTGTATTTATTTTTATACTTACATTGCATCACAGTTTGTACTAGGCACATTTCAAGTACTCAATAGCCAAACATGGCTAGTAGCTACTATATTTATAGGACAGCTCAGTTCTAGAAAATGGTTCACAAACTTGGCTGAACATCAGAATACAGGAAACTTCTTTAAAATACAGATTCCTGGGGTGCCTGGGTGACTCAGTCGTTAAGCGTCTGCCTTCAGCTCAGGTCATGATCCCAGGGTCCTGGGATCAAGCCCCACATTGGGCTCCCTGCTCTGCGGCAAGCCCGCTTCTCCCTCTCCCACTCCCCCTGCTTGTGTTCCCTCTCTTGTTGTGTCTCTCTCTGTCAAATAAACAAATAAAATCTTTAAAAATAAATAAATAAATAAAATATAGATTCCTAGGATTCACCCTCAGAGATATGGACTTACTTAGTGTAGGTAGGGCAGGGAGTCTTTTTTAACAAGGCAGTCAATAAACCATTGATCATCAAGCTTACATTTGGGAATCACTGCTCTAGAACAACACAAAATACACCTAAGTCCTCTTCTACATGACTGTCCTTCCAATATGTTAAAAAAAAAAAATCACATCTCCACTATCTTTTATTCTCCAGGCTAAAAATTCCAAATTTTCCAAGCTCTTTTCAACCATTCCTTTTCTGACACGGTTTCCAAAACTTTCAACTCCCTGGGTGCTTTCTTCTGGATATACTCCAGTTTGGTTTATTTATAGTAGTGGGGAAGTACTGTAGCATAGATAATACAAATTAATCCTTATTTGCCTTTGAAATGTTTCTCAGTAATTTCAAATGAATATGAGTATCTCTACTAAATGTTGAATTCACAATACTTCAAACTAAAACTGTAAACTCTCATCGTCAACAAGCATTCAGGATGTCCAGGTTCTTCCCTGTCACACTCCATCTTGGAATGGAGAAGAGCCCTCTCAGAATAATTCAGAGCACTAAGGTAAGCAGAATTACCTTTTTTTCCATGCCTCTCAACCCTCATACCTTTTTCCATAACTAGAGGAGAAAGTAGTAGGTGTTTTGATTTAGAAGAGCTCCTTCACCTCTTTAAGTTACATAAATATAAAACATAATAATGTCACCAAAAAATCAGATTTGCCATGAATAATTGGACTTAATTCAATGCCACAAATATTCACTTACTGATGCTTGGCTGAGCACATTACATGTGCCACCATGATAGTCAGGAAGCTACATGAAGAAACAAGGCAGAATCCCAAGCTTCAAAGAGATCACAAACTAGTTTTCTTACCATGTAGGAAAAACCATGTACCAAATAAGTATATCCATGTGACAAATTTTTGTGGAGTTCTTACTGTATGCTAGACACTTGGGTTACACCAGTGATTAAAACGTTCAAAAATCCTTGTCCTAATGGAGCTTATTTTCTAGCAAGAGAGACAGATGATAAACAATTTAAATGATATGTAAGAGAATTATATAGCATGTTAGATGATAAATGTTATGGAAACAAACAGATCAGAATAAGGGGTATCAATGGTAGTTGTGGGGTAGAGGACTAGCTAAAATTTTACTCAGTGGTAAGAGTAGCTTCATTAAAAAATTGATATTCGAGAAAACATTTGAAGAAAAGGGGAAAACACACAGATATCTTTGGGGGGAGGAGAATTTCAGGCAAATAGCCAGTGCAAAGGCCCTGAGGCAGAAAGTAACTGGCCTGAATGAGGAACAGCAAAGAAGCCAGTGGAGTTAAAGCAAAGTGAGCAAGGGAGAGACAAACAGATTAGGCTGGAAAAGTAATTGGGTGGAATTGTTCATGCAGGTCTTTATAGGGCATAATAAGTACTTTGTCTTTAGAGTGAAATGAAGAACCACTGAATGGGGCAAAGCAGTAACATGATACACTCATGTTTTAAAAGAGCACTCTGGTAACTATGTTGAGAATACACTATAGGGAAGCAAGAGTATAAGCAGGAAGACCACATAAAAGGCTACTGCAGTAATCCAGCTGAAAGATAGTGGTGGCTTGGACCAGGGAGGTAGCAGCAAGGAAAAGAAAAGTGGTCAGACTTTTTATGTTAAAAAAAAATGCTATACTACACTGAGGTGGTTGTTTTCACACAGGATGCTAAGACAGCACAGAAGAAGAAACAATAATTCCACCAAAGGAAGGATTTGTAGCCAAACTGACAGCTTAGCTGAGTCCTGAATAATATGTAAAAGTTCACCAGGAAAAAAAAATCAGGAAGAACCAGAGAAGGAACTGGTATGGAGTCGTTGGTGGACAGAAGAAACATAGGGCATGATCCCTTCCCTGGGGAACTTACAGTCTCAATAGGGGGACAATACAGAAAGTCACTTAAGACTAGAGTCTCAGGTGCCACTGGGATAAAAATTTGGCATAGAGGCTTTGGACTATAGAAATAAACAATATATGCCAACAAGATATTCACGAGAAGAAGCCAAAGAAGTAGCCAGAAATGTATAGAAAGTGAACCCAATTCACAAAGGATCCACAGGACCACCCCAACCGTTCTGTCAACATTACACTGGCTTCTACACCACCACTCCAGGCTCCATGAAATCTTATCTTCCACCACCAGTTTTCCCCATCAATCCCCACCAACAGATCAAACTGGTATCTTGCCAAGGAAGACCAAGCTCACCCTAACCAGAGCCAAGTAAAGCCACTGCAGCGTTTGTTTGTCAGTACTCCTAACACTTCTCCCCACGACTCAAAAACTAAGCTAAACTTTAATATGCTTAGAAAGTAATGTGTGTTTTGTGTCTATAGAGGGGCTCATGCTATGAATGAGCCTACAGACGAGCTCATGCTATGAGTTCATGCTATGTTGGTTTTCTCTATGGTCCCCTCACTTCTGAACAGTGGTATAGGGCAAATTATACTCCTTCCTCTCCACATTTGCCATTTGTTCTCATCTCTCTCCACCCAAATCTGCATATTCTCTTCTGCCCAGTATAGCCAAAACAGCAAAAATAGAACAGAAGATGCTTCAGAGCCAGTTTCTCCCCCACTCCACTTGACCTTTGCCTGTCCTCTCTGCCTCATGTGAAAGTCATCTCACCTCAGCTCACTCCCAAAATCCAGCATTTCTACCTGGAAGCCCCTACCAAAAAAAAAAAAAATCCAAGGAGCATAACGCCGCTAAGCTAATTCCAAAATCGAAAAAATATTAACATATATTAAATGTTTGGTAAATGTCAGGCACAGTTTCATTCATATAATCTACACATCAGCTCTAAGAAGCAGTACTGTTTTTATCTCAGAGATCAGTTAAGTAACAAGGTCAAGGTCATGCAACTAGTGAACAGGGTATACAAACCCAACATGTCCAGCTCTGGAGCCCATGGGCCTAACTACTACTGCGTATCACTATGTACGAAGAATTACCTCCACCACTTCTTCCCTATGTCCAGGCCAGTAGAGTGTGACCTTTCAGAGCAAACCTCCCCTTTGTAGGGAAAGACATGTGGTTGCCTGGGTTCCCCATCCCTCCCCCAGAATGAACAATGTCAGCAGAGGTGCCATCAAGAACAACTCGATGAACACTTGTCCAAGTGCCCAGTGGCTGGCAGTGGGCCAAATGGGAAAGGGAAGAGTCATGTTCCACTTTTCTTCCCACCTGCTCTCTCCCTAGCCCTTCTCAATTACAATGGCCCATAGGTGAGTGTCAACAGATGAGTTTATGTACTGAAACACAAGTCATCATAACAAAAATATCCACTAATAAACTGTTTGCTTGATAAAATGAGTTTGCACATACATCCACCTCTTCAATGTCAATGCTAACTGGAACCTAGCTAGCAAAAGATGAAAATTTTCATGAAGTTGATAAAAACCATGTAAGAAAAATATTCCAATGACACACAAAGGCACTAACTTATGATGGTCTGATATGGGTAGCTAAATTTTAAAAATGAGGGGCGCCTGAGTGGCTCAGTCGTTGAGCGTCTGCCTTCAGCTCAGGTCATGATCTCAGGGTCCTGGGATCGAGCCCCGCATCGGGCTCCCTGCTCAGCGTGAAGCCTGCTTCTCCCTCTCCCACTCCCCCTGCTTGTGTTCCCTCTCTCGCTGTCTCTCTCTGTCAGATAAATAAAGAAAATCTTTAAAAAAATAAAAAATAAATAAAAATAAATAAATTTTAAAAATGAAAAATAAAAATTGTACCATTATGACAAATATCTCAAAACATAATGGTTTTGCATTAAAAGAGTAAAGAGAGAGTCCTCACATGTTTTTATGAAAACAAATACACACACACACACACAAAATCAACACTTGATTTTACTCTGCTTGTTCCTATAATTAACCCAGAGTTAAATGATTACCTCCACTTTGTCATATATATACTAGGACATATAATTTTCATAGTTTTTAGCTTCCTCCTTTAAGATAAAGTTCCAAATTTTCTTTTTCACTATGTACAACTCAATTTCAGTTCTTGTTTTACTTCTAGTAATAATTTATGTAAACATTTTCCTTCCTCCATTATACTGTGTGTCCCATCCTTAGACACAGAAGCATTGCAATAAAAAAAAATTTAATTGAACTGAAGTAAAATCAACAGGAGACATATCACACTGTAAGGCCTTAATGTCTAATACCTAAGTTATCAGTTAGCAGATATTGAATTATAGACAGATAATAATAAGAATGGGAAAGAGGCTAGATGTCTGCAAGACTGGGGTCTGGAACCAACATGAGGACAAGGAGCCAGTAGGAGATGAAATAAAGCCAAAGAAAGGTGGAGGCTCTTGACTTTAGCTATCACCTGGGTGTGCCTCAGCCATGACATGACACTCACTGTGTGCCAAACACCATGCTGAGTGCTATCCATTCTACTTTTAAAATATTCATGTTAATTTTCCCCCTTCACCTCTGCATTAACCCTTTGGGAGAGGAAAGGTATATTTTTTGAAAAATAAATACAATCCAAAAGCCCAACACTTGATTTTGCTGTTTGCTCTCAAAATGATCTCATAGCTAAATGATGGAGAGAATTTCTTAAAGACACAGCATTTAGTATGAAGACTCTGACCTTACACGTAAGAAACTATTTTAAGTCACAAATGACTAACAATTTTAACTGGCTAGATCAAGTTTCCAATAACCGTACAAACACACTCTCGTGCATAGTTGAGAGAAGGCTCAAGAGTAGGTTTAATTCAGTTACAAAATAAATGGATCCTAATGTTTAACATATATATTAGCTTCCTATGGCGGCTGTAACATATCACTTTAATGACTGAATCAACTCAAATTTATTATCTCACAGTTCCGGGGGTCAGAAGTCCAAAATTTCACTAGGCTAAATTCAAGGTGTTTGCAGGGCTGTTTTTCTCCAGGAGGTTCTAGGGGAAAAATCCATTTTCTTCCTCTGTTAGAGCTTCTGTGGGCTGCCCACATTCCTTGGCTCATGACCACCTTCCAACTTCAAAGTCAGCAATGACCAATGACCAGTCAAGTCTTTCTCACAATGCATCACACTAACACTGATGCTTCTACCTCCCTCCTCCATATTTAAGGTAACCTTATGATTCCATGGGACCTACTCAGATAATCCAGGATAATCTCCATATTTTGAAGTCAGCTGATTAGCAACCTTAATTACTTCTGCAACCTTAATCTCCCCCTTACCAGGTGACATAATATATTTACAGGTTCTGAGGATTTAGTATGTGGATGGTTGAGAGATCATTATTCAGCTAACCACAGCCTGTCTTTCATACCCAAAGATTCACATCCAGCCCACATGGAAAATACATTCACTCTATCCAAAAGTCTCAACTCAGTAGAGTATCAACTGATGGTTTAAAATCTGGTCTTGGGAAGCCTGAGTGGCTCAGTCAGTTAAGCATCTGCCTTCCACTCAGGTCATGATCCCAGGGTCCTGGAATCGAGCCCCACATCGCTGCTTGGCAGGAAGTCTGCTTGTCCTTCTCCCTCTGCCCCTCACCCCAGCTCATGCTCTCTCTCTCTTGCCTTCTGCTCTCTCCCTCTCAAATAAACAAAATATTTTTAAAAATAAAATAAAATAAAATCTGGTCTAAATCTTATCAATTCAAAAGTCCCAAATGTCATCATCTAAGTGAGGTACAAATGAGTCATTGTGTATAATCTATCCTGAGGCCCAATTCCTCTCCATCTGTGAACCTGTGAAACTCAAGAGACAAGATATCTGCTCACCAAGTTTGATGGTACAATAGACATGGGATAACAATTATAGACATTCCCATTCAAAAAGAGAAAAAAAAGAAGTTAAAAAAATTAGACATCAGACCCATGCAACTTTGAGATCCATCTAGGCAAATTGCATTTGATTTCAAAGTCTGGGAATAATGTTCTGTGGTCCTTGGCTCCACCCTTTAGGATCTCAGCTCTGCCTTCTGGGCTCTCAGTTCTCCCATCTTAGTCAACCTTATTTTTTCATGAAAGGTGGTACATGTTTGCAGCTAAGTAGATTAATCAGCCTGTTTTTTGCTTGTAGAATTGTTGGGATCCAACAACCTTCTTTCATTACATCCTCTCACTTCCCTTTTCAGGCCCAGCCAGATGTATTTTTGCTGGTATAATATTCTCAGAAACCATGTAGATCTCCCATATGTGCCATGGCCATTTGTTCCATTAAACAAGAGGCTACTCCACAGATATTTCCTGGATAAATCCATCTCTCTAACTGGCTCTGCTGAGATGTCTGAAGGAATCCATGAGTTACATGTTCAATTTCTTCAAAGTGCCCTCTATGTAACTGAATACTCTGACCTTACTTCTGAGGCCCTCCCAAAAGGTTTTCTAGACACATCATTGGCTTTCCCCAGAGCAGGCATTTCTGACAATGAATTTCCTAACTTTAGCATCATTTGCAATCTGGGAGGCTGAGAATTTCTCAACTATCAAGTTCTGGTTTCATTTTGCTTAATAGTTCTTCCCTCAGTCTGCCTCTCTCCTCTCCTTTTTTACTGGAAGAAGCAGCAAGAAAAACCTAGACTGCATCTTCAACACTATGCACACAAATCCCCCCAGCTAAATACCTAAGTTGATGTTTTATAAGCTTTACTTTCCACAGAACTGCAGGACACAATTTAGCTAAGTTTTCTGCCACTGCATAACAAGGATCCCCTTGTCTCCAGTCTGCAATAACATGTTCCTGATTTCTATCTAAGCCCCCACTGGCAGTGTCTTTAATGTCTGCATTTTTACCAACAGTCTGTTCATGACAATTTAGGTATTCTCTAAGGAGATTTCGTTTTCTCTACCCTATTCTTCATTTTCTTCTGAGTCCTCACTAGTAGAACTGCCATCATCCATATCTCTAACAGTCTATTCAAGGCAATCTAGGCTTTTTCTAGAATGCTTTTCAAAAGTCTTCCAGTCTATGCCCATTTCCCAATTCCAAAGCCACTTCCATATTTTTAGGTATTTCTTACAGCAGCCTCCACTTCCATGTATCAAAATCTGTATTCATTCCTATTGCCACTCTAACAAATCACCACAAACGTAGGAGCTTAAGTCAACACAGTTTATTATCTCACAGTTCTGGAGGTCAGAACTGGGTTAAAATCAAGTGTCAGCAGTGCTGGACACTCTTAGGGAAAATCCATTTTCTTGCCTTTTTTCACCTTCGCAAGACTGCCCCCATGCCTTGGCTCATGGCCGACTTTTATCTTCCAAATCCAGCAAAGGCAGGTCGAGTCATTCTCTCGTTGCATCACTGACACTGACTCTTCTACCTCCCTCTTCCAGATCTAAAGGACCTTTGTGCATACATGGGACCAGCCCATAAATCCAGAAGAGACTTCTTGCCTGAAGGTCAGTTGATTAGCAACCTCAATTTTATGGACAATCTTAGTTCCCCCTTGACAGGTAACAGAACATAGGCTCAGGTTCCTAGGATTAGGACAAGAACATCTTTGAGGGATCGTTATTCTGCCTACTATAATATATCTTTGCATAATGATAAATTTTCAATTCTCTTCTATTAAAATGGCCCACTTGCTCTCCTCATCTGTGTCATTTCATATCACAACCCTCTGTTTCCACGAAGCGGAGTTTCTTCCATTTTGTCAAAAGCACAATGCTCATGCCTGGCTCGGGATCTTTGCTCGTGCTGTTCCCTTTGTCTCTGTGATCCTCCCCTCTCTGAATCCCCGTAGCCCCTCTTCTTCAGACTACTCTTACTATCCTTCAGCTTTCAGCTCCAATGACTCTTCTTCAAAGACAGTCTCCCTGACCCTGGGGTTCCCTAGAGTATAGATTTCCCATTGCACTCTTTGTTTTTCCTCATAGCATTTATCTTAATGGTGATTAAATTATTATCTATGTAATTGTTTAATGACTGTTTTTAAGACACTCTGAAAGTAAAGTTCTAACTTATTCCTTTGTTATATACCTAATACCTAGCAGAACAGGATTGCACAGCAAAAATGTACTTGAAGGAATGAACATGTCTCTTTTAGGCCTCAAAACAGTATTAATTTTATAATTGAGGGTACTGAAGTTCAGAGAAATTGAGTAACTTCACCACAGTAAAACAACTAATGAGATTCCACTGGGTCTATCTGGTTTCTAAGCACATCTCTGTCACTGTGTTATTCTATTCTATTGGGGCACCAATGACCATTGTCCCTAAGAACACGGATGTTCACTGACCATCATATTGACAAATATTCATTGCAGCCTAACCTCACTTTCCTTAACGCAGTTACCTTTACCTACTAAAGTCAATGGCCCACCACCAAATGCCCAATTTCAGTCCTATTTTTAAACACTGACATGTGTAGACTTGTGGACATTTTTTCCCTTTAAAATCTTTTCTTTTAAAGATTTTATTTATTTGAGAGAGAGAGAAAGAGACCATGAGTGGGGCTGATGGGAGGGCAGAGGGAGAGACAGACTCTCAAGCAGACTCCCCACTGAGGGCAGAGCCCATTGCAGGACTCCATCTCAGGACCTATGAGATCATGATCTGAGCCGAAATCACCAGTCGGATGCTTAACCAATGGAGCCACCGAGGCACCCCTTCCTTTAAAATCTTTAAATCTTGGGGCACCTGGATGGTTCAATCAGTTAATCGTCTGCCTTCGGCTCGGGTCATGATCCCGGAGTCCCAGAGTTCCGGATCGAGCCCCACATTGGGCTCCCTGCTCAGCGGGGAGTCTGCTTCTCCCTCTCCTCCTGCCCCTCCCCCTGCTCCTTCTCTCTCTCTCACTCTCTCTCTCAAATAAATAAATAAATAAATAAAATCTTTAAATCCAACTTATTTTCAAATTACAAAACTCAGGAAAAAAATACACTTTGATTTTATCTGCTTCTCTTGTGGGGATTAATGCCATTATAAAATCTGTGAACACCTTAGAAGAAATTTTATTAAACCAACAGATGAAACTCAACTTTGGGAATTTGGCCAGACAAACTGTTAAAACCAAAGATCTAAAAATCATGTTAACGTTGCTAGAAAGTCCTAGAACTATGCTTCTTATGTGTTCATTCTTGGTCTCTCATGTACAGAGAAGAAAGGTTATTATGAACACTGTCTTTACAAATACCTCCTAGACTTTGACCAAGGTAGGTAGAATTCTATTTATAATTGCATAATCCTTAAAATTTCAGAACTCTTTAGGAGCCTTCGTAGGTCTTTTTCATTGTCAGCATTCAGTCCTCTATTTTTTTAAAATGTAAGTGTATTTTTGTGGCTATGAGTCAGACTGCTGCTAGAAATACTTAGAAGATTTTTATGTAGATTCCAAACTGTTGCCTGGATACTTTTTCCTTTTGAAAATGATTATAATTGGCACAGATAAAAAGCCACATTTATTAAAGGATGATCTAATTTAGCATCTTCTTACTTCAATTTCCAATGCAGCTACAAATCAAATTTCAACAACAAAACAATTTTAGTGATACTATAGTTACTATTATGATAAAAACCAGGTATGACTTTGAAATATATTTCCATTTGCTTTCATTATAGATATATAATAAAATACAATTACTAATTAATCGGTTCATATTGCACAATAATTTACAAAAATTATTTATAGTTTCAAAAAGTACTGAATTGTAAGCATCTTAAATACCACTAAAGAGAATAATGAAGTAGCCAAAAGGAGAAGCAATATTAAATGAGCAAAAATCACTGGGAAATCGTATGCTGAGATTTCTTTATTTTAAAGCTAAGAAACAAAAGAAGATGGTTATACCACTGCAGAAGAAATTTAATGGTTCAAAATCTCTTCCATCTATATGGAACATACCTGAGAGCACAAAGTAACTTATCTGATAGGTTTATATGAAATCTGAGAGCATCTCACAGGTTTTGAAATTTGTTACTATCCTACTATGACATTTTACACACTATACAAAAATATCTGCAGCACTCTGAATTCACCATAAATCAAATCCATAAAACCTCCAGAGTCTGAAAGCTTTTGTCTCTCTAAAACCCATGGAATCCCAGAGAAGCAGTAGGAGTCAGAACTGACTTTTTAACAGGTAATGCAAAACTACCAGACAGAGCCAAAGATCCACCTGTTGTCAATTCATAACCTGAGTCTTAGAATAAGAGAAGTTATTAGAGCATAATCAGTAGATCAGTAATATATGCTTACTGAGAACACAGCAGGTAGCAAATATTTGCTGAGTGACTGGCTATATGAAATAAGGTTCATAATTTGGCAGGAAACGAAATTTCACATCTTCAAATCTCAAAAACTGTATTTGTTAGGCATTTACTCTAAGTGTAGGGCTTGGTACCAACAAGGACATAAAAATAATTCACCTATGTGCCCTGATATGTAGTTACAACGGACAATTCATTTGCAAAACAATGCCTACCTTGAAGAACTGGCAATTTAAATAAAGATGAAGACTTAACACTCCTTTAAAAAACTTAACCAGGAAAAGATATTAGTGCCTTAGACTATTTCCTAGAAATTGTCTAATTGTCTAGCATGAGACCATAAACTGCACAGTCTTGAGGGTTTCTAGTTGTGACAGCTCAGATACTCTTCAGAGGAAACTAAGAAGAACACTAGTATAATTTAAAGGACCTTTGGAAATTTTAAGGGCACTTCAATACCATTTGTTTATTAGGAGCTTTAGCTTCTGTAAAGCTTTCCAGTTACTCAAATTAGCAGACCTGAGATAACTTTGCTTCCAATTCACAGGGATTGAAAATCAGAGATTTTAAAAAGAAGAAAGAAAGAAAAAACAGAAGCTTAACCCTAATGACACTTGTATTCCACTTTGTGAATTTTGCTGACACTCTGGTCCTATTTCCTTTATTAAATTTAGTCATTGTTTTTAAGGAATTCAAAATCTAAGCTGCATCGCCAACCCTCCCCAAAAAAGACCTTTAGGTAAATAAAATATTATCACAAATATTTGTTACAATAAAAACATTTAGTGGGCTCACCATAATTAAAACAGAAAATTACATTTTAATTTTTTAGAAGGCTAAACTTGTTTTAAATAAATGCAACATATCAATTTCCTCCTTTTCTTATTGTAAGCTGTAGTGTTACTGTCCATGGTGACACATACTGGTTATATCAGGCAACAACACCACTACAGAGACATTCAAGTTTTATTTTATGCCTGTATCTTGGTGGCAGATTTGCTGAAGTGGTTTTATTTTGCATATCCAACTCTTTAGTAATTATGAGTTGCACTTCTCTTGAACTCATGGTATCAAAATCACAAAAGAAAAATCTCGGTGTCTGGGGAGAAGATGCTACAGTCAGTCCATTAGATATGTTAAACCAAACTTCATTTCTCTTTTGCCTTTATCTATACTTTACCATATGTGAAATGAATCTTTCTGTATGTATTTAGCCACCTTTTAGAATCTCATGTTACATCTTTCCACAAACCAAACGATATTCAAAAGCTTTGGTAAATCAAGGTGATGGCTTGATGTATTGGAATTTGCTTCCGACTACACATTTAAATATAAATTAAAATGTAGACATTTATGCATGGCCAACACCCACTGATTTAAAAAAGAAAAGTTCTATAATATTAAGTATATGATTAATGGTGATACAAGATATACCTTTGAATTAAAATTTATTTGAAAGATTTCAAAATAATATTTAAGAGAATATTATTCTTTGTCTTGACATTGATGGAGTAGAATCATGATCTTTCAATGAGGAGTCATTTCAAATATAGTATGTTTGTGATATACAGTAGATAAAACTATTGAGAGGTATTCATTTTTCCAGAAAGCTACTCCACATAAAGATATTCCTCCCAACCAGGCACCATTGTACCTGAAACTTTCAGAGAGCTGTGTCTTAACTAAGATTAAGCTATCCTATTTTCTACCTAAATCAATTTCACCCAAATGAGGCGTTTGTGCTATAATTCATTGTTCCCCAGACTCTAAAATCAACCATCTGCCATTGGAGTTTCTGTACAGTAATTAAGGAACTATCCATTAGAACTGGCAAGAGTACAAAGTAAGGAGAAGGGGGAGGGAGGCGAGAAAAACCAAACCCCTTAAAAAGAGATGGAAGGGGTGTGTGTGTGTGTGTGTGTGTGTGTGTGTGTGTGTGTGTGTCACGTTAACCCCTCCATGTCTCAGCTCCAGATACTGCCATCCATGAGGCAATACAGAAGTTAGGAGGAGCTGTGAGGCCAACTCCCTCCGGGGTTACCCGAACTGAAACCGCACTGGGGACTCGGCACGCACTCCATACCTTGAAAGAGAAAGGCTTTCGTCCCATTATGCAGCCCGGGGACCTGACGCACTCCAGTCGTGGACTCCCCAAGTTCTAACTCTGTTAAGACGTCAATCTGTAGGGAGGGGTCCACACCAAGCCCCCAAACTGGTGGGGGGGGGGAGAAAGAAAAAGCTCCATCAAAATACAAGCCTCTTCCTCCTGGGCAGCAAAAAACCGCGTCTTGGAGACAGATTTGGGAACTGACGAGAGAGGCGACTCCCTCCACCGCGCAAAGCCTTACCTGAGATCAGCAGCCAAGCTTTAAATAGCGGAGCACCCAGTCCCATCTCCCTGACCTACTTTAAACCCCTCTCAGTGCAAAGTTCCCCCTCGGCCCTTAGTCCCTGGACTAGGGGTGTGACCGTCCCTGGCGTCTCCAAGGCAAGCTTCAGAAAAATCCAAATCCAAACCCGCCCGCGACCCCAAGCTTCCCACTCCAGACCTATTTCGGGTGGAGGAAAAGCAAGGCGTCCCCAGTCAGCTCCGGCTGCCCCGACGCGAGGGCCATCCGTTCCCCTCTCCCCAGCTCTGGGCCACTCACCTGCTCCGAGACCGAAGATCAAACAGACTGTTCTCAGTAAGACCCGAGACTCCATGGTGTGGATCTGCTCAGTCCATCGTCTCCCTCTTTAAAAAATAAAAATAAAAATCGAAGAGGTTCTCGGAATCAAGCGGGAAAATAGCGTTTGTGCCTCCTGCCGCTGCCTCGCATTTACTGATTAGTGGTATTAATACGATTTGGTTTCCTAAGAAAAAAATGGGAAGACCCCCCAGACACGTGAAGAACTTAGACCCTCCAATGCGCACATCATTCCCACATGAAGAGCGGAGGCAGCAGCGCGGGCAGAGCCCGGGGGCCCAGAGGGAGGGGTCGGGCACGCTCGGGGGCTGCTCCGCTGGGGAATTAGCTCCAGAGCTGAATAAAAGCAGCAGAAGGCACGCACACCCAGAGGAAGGGAGGCGGCCCCAAGAAAGCCGGGGGTGGGGCGGCCCCGCACCCGCCCGTCTTCCCCAGCCGCGCGAACCTGTTGTAAAGGCAGAGACAATGGAGAGAGCGCCGGAGACGAGTGGAGGAGAGACGGCTCCCCGGGAGCGGGAGGGGCAGGCCCGGGGAGGCGGGGAGAGGAGGGGCAGGGAGGGACCGCCGAGGGCGAGGCCCGGCGCTGCGAGTTCCTCTCCAGCCCGGGCTCCAAGCCCCGTCCGGCGAGCCCCGGAGCTGCTGCAGCCGCGCCCTCCTACCTCCCTCACTCGCTGACCCAGGCAACGCCAACCTTCTTTCGGTTAAGGTTTAAATTCAAGATGCTAAGTTGATGGGCGGTCTTTGCTCTCACCCCTCGATTTCGGGCAAGTGTCTTGAAAGACGGACGGAGAAAAAGGACCACCCAGTCGCAGAAGGCGAGGCTAGGAGACCCGCTCGGCCGCCCTTTAGGCAAAGGAGGGAAGCCGGCGTACAATCGTGCACTGGGCTCCGAAGCAGCCCCGGAGACTGGAAAAGGAACTCCCTCTCCGGGGCATGCGGAGGAGGGCTGCCAAAGCAAGCTAGACTCTCGAGGTGGGGCTGGACGAAGTACAGAGAGACTGGCAGAGGCGGGTGGCGAGCCTGGGAAGCCCTAGCAGCCCGGGGGGAAAGGTTCCGTGCCCGGGGCGGGGCGCTGGAGAGCTTCCCTAGCGCGGAGTGCGCAGGGGAGAACTTATCCTGGAACTGCTGGACAGCTCCGGGACCTCGCGCGCCCCCTGCCAAACAACGCGGAGAACTGGACTCGGGTTCTCCAGGGCAAGCACACACAGCAGGAGAATAGGGCACCAGAGCCAGCGTGCCAGCTCACACCGAAAAGAAGAGATAGATGATAGGTAGGTAGATGAACAGATGGATGGATGGATGGATGGATGGATGGATGGATGGATAAGAGAAAAAGAGAGAAGAGAATTAAGCAGAAGTCACAGCCTGGTCAAGACAGAAGAGCCACCCTGTTGTTGACCACACTCAAGCAGGCTCTACCCACCCTTCTCACCCTTCTCACGCTGGGGCTAAAACAGTAAGGACATCTAAGACCTAATTCTCAATGGGCAAAAAAGTATGCTTAAGGTCAATTGTACATAATATTTTTCAACATAGCCCTAAAATTTTGAGGTAAATTTTGAATAATGACATTCAATGCCCATACTGGAAAGTAAGAGTTTCAAAAGTGATTAAAATGTTAATTGCTCCAAAGATCAATTGAGTTTAACTTTCCAACCAAACAAGTAGATTCTGAATTCTCTAACAGGATCCTACACACCTAGTTACCAAAACGGAGTCTGAGTCTCCAGCAGAGACATATGTACTACATTATACTATAATGGGATGAGGGGGACATTTTTAGCTTTATTGTTGGAATTTTTAAGGAAAAAAGTCACAATCTGGAAACTTTTTCAGTTTAATTTTTAAGTATCTCTATCAAATTTTCCACTTAATTCCACTTGGAAATTTGTAAAATTTAAGACAGGAATATTACAGTACTTAATGAAGTATTGTTGTATGAATTTTCCTAAATTTGCAAAACAAAAATAATCTAATTGAATTGAATTAATTCAAAGGAAGTAATTCATCAGAAAATTAAAGATTTTTCTATAGCCGTACATCCAAAAATATTGGGCTATAATAAGTATCTACAGAAGTTACATAAAATAAATTTTAAATAATCCCATTATTTAAAATTCTACTGGAAGATAAAATAAGAAGGAAAAGTAAATATACATATACACACATATTTACAGGTAGAAGTTCTCCTAACCTACAGGTACTCAATCAAATCACAGAATCAGGAGTACACTCCAATCTCATTCACCTATTACATGCTGAAAGCTGGTGGTTGATAAGCTTTTCTCTAGTCCCCCCCCCACACACACAGACACACACTTATGCTCCCTCCAGAAGACTAGTATTTTATACCCCAAATTATTGCAGTTTAACCTGCTACTATAATTATGTGACCTAATTAAAGTTATGGAAACCATTAAAATATGACTACAGAGAGAGAGAGCTATTTCTATAAAATGAAAGTATAAAGTTTTGGAAAACTGTAAGAAAGGTGAGTCATTGTATTAGCTAGGGCATGGTTATCAACCTGGGCAGAGGTTCTCAGCTTTAGACCTATGGACATTTTGAGGTTGGATACTTCTTTGTTAGGACTTTCCTGTGCTTTGTAGGATGATAAATAGATCTTGGTTCCCACCCACTAAAAGCCAGTATTTTTAATATTCCATCTTATCTATATGCCTTGTAATTATATCTTTTGTGTAGTTTCTTAAATTGATGCTCTAGGGAATACAATATACATACTTAACTTTTCAGCATCTACTCTAAAGTTTATGTGCTACCACCTCAATTGGAATGTAGAAACTTTACCAACATACTGGTCTCTTTATCCTCATCCCTGTATGTGGTGGTCTTATCTGTTAAATCTGCATACACTAAAACTTCCTTCAGAAAATGTGAAAATGTTTGCTTACAGTCGTTGTGGCAGAAATAATAATGCCCTTTCCTGTAATGTTACCTTACATGGCAAAGGGACTTAAAGTTGAGGATGGAATTAAGATTTCTATTCAGGTAACCTTAAAATAGGGAGATTATCCTGGATTGTTTGGCTGTAGCCAATATAATCTCAAAGGTCCTTATATGTGCAAGAGGACAGCAGAAGAGAAGTTTAGAGTAGCATAAAATGAGAAGAATTTGTTTGTCTGTTGCTGCCTACGATGACAGAAATATATAGAAAGGGCTAGGAGCCAAGGCATGTGGGTGGGCAGCCTTGAAAAGCTAGAAAGTACAAGAAAAAGGATTCTCCCCTACATCCTTCAGAAAGGAACAGAACCCTGCCAATACCCTGACTTTAGCCTGGTGAGATCCATTTTAGACTTGTGAACTACAGAACTATAAAATAATAAATCTGTGCTCTTTTAATCCACTAACTTTGTGATCAGCATTCACAGAAAACTAATGCAAATATTAACTACATAATGAAAAGTTCAGTCAAAATGGAAGATTCTACTGACCCTTAGAGAATTCCCTTCTACCACATACACATCACAAAGCCAAATGAAACGTTTAATATTTTTTTATTCATAAGAAGAAAGAAAATTCTCAGATGCTATGAGAAAAAAGGTAGCTGAAGATTGGCGGAGAAAGGAGTAGCCAATGCAATGATTGGGGGAGGGTGGGACACAGGGTTTCAGACTTAATAGGGGCCCTAAGACAATGGGGTAGGATTTTAATATCCACACAAGAACTGGAAACAATGAACTATGGGCAAAGCCAGAAGAGATGAAGAGGCTACTGGTCCCTCTGATAAAAATAGGAAGCTTTGAAGGATTATGCTGTATATAAAAGGAAACTTTAAAAATTTTCTACATTGGTCTAAGAAGTGACAAAAGTGCCTTCCAGATGCACATGACCACAGATGGAAAACAAAGTCATCTATAATAAATGTCAATTCTCAAGCCTTGCCACTTGCAGATACACAGTCCAAAATTACACTCCCTACTGGCGTATGAATTCTATAGTCAGAAATCAGAATAAACCCCCCAGAGTCTCCTGAAGAAGAAAATGTAAAACTTCTATCAAAGGGCCCTCCACAGCCTCTAGCATCTAAGAGGAAAATTTCTGATAAGGAAAAGATCACAATATAATAATAACATTGAAATAATATTCAAACATTGAAATAAAGTACCATGAAAGACAGCCAGGAGGCACACACACAGAAAAAGAGCATTAGTATCTCATGAACTCAGAATACTATAAAAATGTGATAGAAAGTACAAAATAAGTATGTTGAATGATTAATAATTTTTTTGTAAAGGAATACAAAAAAATAATGAAAGAACAGAATTGTATGAGAAAAAATTAGGCAGATTTCAAAGAAAATCAAATAGAATTTCTGGAAATAAAAGTATATTTAAAAAAACAATACTTAAAAACCACTGGCTATAAAAAGCAACAGATAAACTGGAAGTGAAAATTAGTGAACAAAAAATCTTAAGACAAAAAAATGAGATCTGAGAATGTTACTGAGAATGTGGCAAGAATGGTAAGATGATGGAACACATGAAAAAAAACATGAATATCATAATTAGAAGATCCAACACACAACTACTTAGAGATATGAAATCAGAGACTAGACAGAATGGAAGCAGACAATGTTATAGGAAATATTTTAAGCAACAAGTAAAAAGCTTTCAAAAGTTAAAGGATATGAGATTCTAATTATGGGTAAAATAGAAGAAGTACATTCCACCCTCTCTCTCCCTCTGAAAGCTATTGAATCTAGACAGAATGCATGGAGTATTTGAGGACTCTGATAATTAAATAGCAGGAGGCAAATTGAGAAAGAAGACCAGAGTTTGAAGTACGATCATACTGGCAGCAAGTACTTCTAAGAATAAATCACTGGAGTCAGACTGCCTCTGAGTGGTACACACATAGGATAAATCTGAACATAACACAAAGTCTTTGAAACCACACCAAAAAAAAGGCTAGTCAAAATTTGAATTTGCAGTCTAAATCCAGCTGAGTCACTTGTCTGATTTAAAAAAAAAAAAAAGACATTCTCCATAGTACTTAATAAAATTCAGAGTCTTATAACATATTTTAAAATGTTCAGGCTATAATCTGAAATTATTTGGCATATGAAAAACCAGGGAAACTTAAATTTACATGAGAAAAATACAATCCACAAACACTGATGCCAAGATGACAGACACTGGAATTATTTTTAGGCGATATTAAAGAAACTATTATAAAAATGCTCCAAAAAAATAAGGGCAAATACTCTTGAAACAAATGAGAAGTCACAGCAAATACATACAAATAGAGATTTTAGAACTGATAAGTATAATAACTGAATATTTAAAACTCACTAAAATGGGCTCAGTACTAGAGATGACAGAAGAAAGTGTGAATTTGATAGATCAATTGAAATTACCCAATCTGAACAGAGGGAAAAATTTTTTTAATTAATATAGGGCAGAAATCTGTGAAACAAACCAAAAGAACCTATGTCTTCAAAATCCCAAGAGAAAAGAGTTCAGTCCAAAAAAAAAGTATTTCAAGAAATAATAGTTTAACAGCATTTTCAACAATAGCCAAACTATGGAGAGAACTCAAATGTCTATCAACTGATGAATAGATAAAGAAGATGTGGCATTTTATATATATATATATATAAAATGCAATGGAATATCACTCAGCCACCAAAAGTAATTAAATCTTGCCATTTGCAATGATGTGGATGGAGCTAGAATGTATTATGCTAAGTGAAATAAGTCCATCAGAGAAAGACAAATACCATACAATTTCACTCACTTGTGGAATTTAAGAAAGAAAACAGATGAACATATGGGAAGGGTGAAAAGAAAAAAAGGAGAGAGGGAAACAAGCCATAAGGGACTCTTAATGAGAGGGAACAAATAGGGTTGATGGAGGGAGGTGGGTGAGGATGGGCTAGATGGGTAATAGATATTAAAGAGGGCACTTGTTTTGATGAACACTGGGTATTGTATGTAAGTGATGAATCACTGAATTCTACTCCTGAAACCAATATTGCACTGTATGTTAACTAAAACTTTAAATAAAAATTCAAAAAAAAAGAATGCCTTAAGACTTCTTGAATTTTTCAAAAGACATAAACTTATGGTTTCAAGGAGTTCAGTAAATCCCAAAGAGGATAAATTCAAAGGAATCCATGACCAGCCATATCATAATCAAACTGATGAAAACAATAAAAAAGAAAGTTATCACAAGGAAAAAAAATGTTGAAAGCAACCAGAGAAAAATGACACTTTATTTATAGGGAAGCAACAATTTGAATGAATCCGGACTTATCAGAAACCACAAAAGCCAGATGGAGGGGAACAACATTTTTAAAAGTGCTCAAAGAATACTGTCATTCTGGAATTCTGTATCTGATGAAAATATCCTTCAGAAATAAAGATGAAGGAAAAATATTCTCATATGAAGAAAATCTAAAAGAACTGGTTATCAGCAGACCTACTTTGAAAGAACTGCTACAGGAAGTTCTTCAAACAAAAGAAGAAAGACAGGAATGAAGAAATAGCAACAGAGATGGTAAATATCTGGATAAACATAATAGACTATTCTTGAGTCCTGTAAAATATGTTTGATGCTTGTATTAGTTTTCTATTGTTGGTATAACAAATTACCACAAACTTAGCAGCTTAAAATAACACAAATGTATGATCTTACAGTTCTGTAGGTCATAAATCAGACATGATCTCATCAGGCTAAGCTCAAAGTGTCAATAAAGTTGTATTCCTTTCTGAAGGCTCTTGGAAAACCCTTTTTCAACTTCTAGAGTGTCTGCATTCCCTGGCTCATTGCCCCCCTCTATCTTCAAAGCCAACAACAGCACTCTAAGTCCCTCTGACAGTGCATTCTCTGTTTCTCTGACTATAGTTTGGAAAGGTCCTCAGCTTTTAAGCACTTACATGATGACACTGAGGTCATTTGGATAATCTAGGATAATCTAGGACCTCCACAAAGGCCCTTAACCTTAATTACTTGTATGAAGTTCTTTTGTCATGTAAGGGAACATATTCACAGATTCTGGGGATTAGGGTGTGAACATCTTTGAAGAGCCATTCTTCTGGCTATCACAGGGACTGAAAGAAATATTGTTTAAATGGGTTTAAAAGTATGTATATTAATACATAAAACAACCACAACATAAAGGGATGAGGATATGGGGCGCCTGGGTGGCTCAGTCGTTAAGCGTCTGCCTTCAGCTCAGGTCATGATCCCAGCTTCCTGGGATCGAGCCCCGCATCGGGCTCCCTGCTCAGCGGGAAGCCTGCTTCTCCCTCTTCCACTCCCCCTGC